>NC_139483.1:93710297-93735155 GCF_008360975.1 Lichenostomus cassidix | reverse complement strand
CTAGGGTTAGGGTTGAGAGATCTAAATGGCCTCCAGCTGCAGGCACACTGCCGCTGGAAAGAGCCTCCCAAGGCCATTGTGAGAAGGTCCTTACATGGCTGCTCCGCCATCTTTCTCAGCCGGCGAACACAGGCGCCCGGCTCAGGTAATTAACTAGGGCTAGGGTTAGGGTTACGGCTAGGGTTAGGGTTGAGAGATCTAAATGGCCTCCAGCTGCTGGCGCACTGCTGCTGGAAAGAGCCTCCGAAGGCCATTGCGAGAAGGCCCTAACATGGCTGCTCCGCCATCTTTCTCAGCCGGCGAACACAGGCGCCCGGCTCAGGTAATGAACTAGGGCTAGTGTTAGGGTTACGGCTAGGGTTAGGGTTGATAGATCTAAAGGGCCTTCAGCTGCAGGCACACTGCCATTGGAAAGAGCCTCCGAAGGCCATTGCGAGAAGGCCCTAACATGGCTGCTCCGCCATCTTTCTCAGCCGGCGAACACAGGCGCCCGGCTCAGTTAATTAACTAGGGCTAGGGTTAGGGTTACGGCTAGGGTTAGGGTTGCAGCTAGGGTTGGGTTGAGAGATCTAAAGGGACTCCAGCTGCAGGCACACTGCCGTGGAAAGAGCCTCCCAAGGCCGTTGCGAGAAGGCCCTAACATGGCTGCTCTGCCATATTTCTCAGCCGGCGAACACGGGCGCCAGGCTCTTGTAATGAACTAGGGCTAGGGTTAGGGTTACGGCTAGGGTTAGGGTTGGGTGGGTGTGGGTGGTGGGGTGGTTGGGGGTTGGTGTGTTTTTGGGGTGGGGTGGTTGTGGGTGGTTTGGGTTGGTGGGTTGGGTTGTGGGTTGGTTGGGTTGTTGGGTGTGGGTGGTGGGTGGTTGGGGTTGTTGTGTTTGTTTGTGTTGGTGTTGGTGTGTTGTGGGTGGGTTGGTGGTGGTGGTGGGGTTGGGTGTGGGTGTTGGGGTGGTTGGGGGTTGGTGTGTTTTTGGGGGGGGGTGGTTGTGGGTGGGTTGGGTTGGTGGGTTGGTTGGTTGTGGTGTGGGTGTGTGGGGTGGTTGGGGGTTTGGTGTGTTTTTGGGGGGGGGGTGTTTTTGGGTGGGTTGGTTTGGTGGTTGGTTGTGGGTTGGTTGGGTTGGGTGTGGGTGGTGGGGTGGTTGGGGGTTGGTGTGGTTTTTGGGGGGGGGTGGTTGTGGGTGGGTTGGGTTGGTGGGTTGGGTTGGGTGGGCCTCCAGCTGCAGGCACACTGCTGCTGGAAAGAGCCTCCCAAGGCCATTGCGAGAAGGCCCTAACATGGCTGCTCCGCCATCTTTCTCAGCCGGCGAACACAGGCGCCCGGCTCAGGTAATGAACTAGGGCTAGGGTTAGGGTTACGGCTAGGGTTAGGGTTGAGAGATCAAAAGGGCCTCCAGCTGCAGGCACACTGCTGCTGGAAAGAGCCTCCCAAGGCCATTGCGAGAAGGCCCTAACATGGCTGCTCCGCCATCTTTCTCAGCCGGCGAACACAGGCGCCCGGCTCAGGTAATGAACTAGGGCGAGTGTTAGGGTTACGGCTAGGGTTAGGGTTGAGAGATCTAAAGGGCCTCCAGCTGCAGGCACACTGCCACTGGAAAGAGCCTCCCAAGGCCATTGCGAGAAGGCCCTAACATGGCTGCTCCGCCATCTTTCTCAGCCGGCGAACACAGGCGCCCGGCTCAGGTTATTAACTAGGGCTAGGGTTAGGGTTATGGCTAGGGTTAGGGTTACAGCTAGGGTTAGGGTTGAGAGATCTAAAGGGCCTCCAGCTGCAGGCACACTGCTGCTGGAAAGAGCCTCCCAAGGCCATTGCGAGAAGGCCCTAACATGGCTGCTCCGCCATCTTTCTCAGCCGGCAAACACAGGCGCCCGGCTCAGGTAATGAACTAGGGCTAGGGTTAGGGTTACGGCTAGGGTTAGGGTTGAGAGATCAAAAGGGCCTCCAGCTGCAGGCACACTGCTGCTGGAAAGAGCCTCCCAAGGCCATTGCGAGAAGGCCCTAACATGGCTGCTCTGCCATCTTTCTCAGCCGGCGAACACGGGCGCCAGGCTCAGGTAATGAACTAGGGCTAGGGTTAGGGTTACGGCTAGGGTTAGGGTTACGGCTAGGTTTAGGGTTGAGAGATCTAAAGGGCCTCCAGCTGCAGGCACACTGCCGCTGGAAAGAGCCTCCCAAGGCCATTGCGAGAAGGCCCTAACATGGCTGCTCTGCCATATTTCTCAGCCGGCGAACACGCGCGCCCGGCTCAGGTAATGAACTAGGGCTAGGGTTAGGGTTACGGCTAGGGTTAGGGTTGAGAGATCAAAAGGGCCTCCAGCTGCTGGCACACTGCCGCTGGAAAGAGCCTCCCAAGGCCATTGCGAGAAGGCCCTAACATGGCTGCTCCGCCATCTTTCTCAGCCGGCAAACACAGGCGCCCAGCTCAGGTAATGAACTAGGGCTAGGGTTAGGGTTACGGCTAGGGTTAGGGTTACAGCTAGGGTTAGGGTTGAGAGATCTAAAGGGCCTCCAGCTGCAGGCACACTGCCGCTGGAAAGAGCCTCCCAAGGCCATTGCGAGAAGGCCCTAACATGGCTGCTCTGCCATCTTTCTCAGCCGACGAACACTGGCGCCCAGCTCAGGTAATGAACTAGGGCTAGGGTTAGGGTTACGGCTAGGGTTAGGGTTGAGAGATCTAAAGGGCCTCCAGCTGCAGGCACACTGCCGCTGGAAAGAGCCTCCCAAGGCCATTGCGAGAAGGCCCTAACATGGCTGCTCCGCCATCTTTCTCAGCCGGCGAACACGGGCGCCCGGCTCAGGTAATGAACTAGGGCTAGGGTTAGGGTTACGGCTAGGGTTAGGGTTGAGAGATCTAAAGGGCCTCCAGCTGCAGGCACACTGCCGCTGGAAAGAGCCTCCCAAGGCCATTGCGAGAAGGCCCTAACATGGCTGCTCCGCCATCTTTCTCAGCCGGCGAACACAGGCGCCCGGCTCAGGTTATTAACTAGGGCTAGGGTTAGGGTTATGGCTAGGGTTAGGGTTACAGCTAGGGTTAGGGTTGAGAGATCTAAAGGGCCTCCAGCTGCAGGCACACTGCCGCTGGAAAGAGCCTCCCAAGGCCATTGCGAGAAGGCCCTAACATGGCTGCTCTGCCATCTTTCTCAGCCGACGAACACGCGCGCCCGGCTCAGGTAATGAACTAGGGCTAGGGTTAGGGTTACGGCTAGGGTTAGGGTTGAGAGATCAAAAGGGCCTCCAGCTGCAGGCACACTGCTGCTGGAAAGAGCCTCCCAAGGCCATTGCGAGAAGGCCCTAACATGGCTGCTCCGCCATCTTTCTCAGCCGGCAAACACAGGCGCCCAGCTCAGGTAATGAACTAGGGCTAGGGTTAGGGTTACGGCTAGGGTTAGGGTTGAGAGATCAAAAGGGCCTCCAGCTGCAGGCACACTGCTGCTGGAAAGAGCCTCCCAAGGCCATTGCGAGAAGGCCCTAACATGGCTGCTCCGCCATCTTTCTCAGCCGGCGAACACAGGCGCCCGGCTCAGGTAATGAACTAGGGCGAGTGTTAGGGTTACGGCTAGGGTTAGGGTTGAGAGATCTAAAGGGCCTCCAGCTGCAGGCACACTGCCACTGGAAAGAGCCTCCCAAGGCCATTGCGAGAAGGCCGTTACATGGCTGCTCTGCCATCTTTCTCAGCCGGCGAACACAGGCGCCCGGCTCAGGTTATTAACTAGGGCTAGGGTTAGGGTTATGGCTAGGGTTAGGGTTACAGCTAGGGTTAGGGTTGAGAGATCTAAAGGGCCTCCAGCTGCAGGCACACTGCCGCTGGAAAGAGCCTCCCAAGGCCATTGCGAGAAGGCCCTAACATGGCTGCTCTGCCATCTTTCTCAGCCGGCAAACACAGGCGCCCAGCTCAGGTAATGAACTAGGGCTAGGGTTAGGGTTACGGCTAGGGTTAGGGTTGAGAGATCAAAAGGGCCTCCAGCTGCAGGCACACTGCTGCTGGAAAGAGCCTCCCAAGGCCATTGCGAGAAGGCCCTAACATGGCTGCTCTGCCATCTTTCTCAGCCGGCGAACACGGGCGCCAGGCTCAGGTAATGAACTAGGGCTAGGGTTAGGGTTACGGCTAGGGTTAGGGTTACGGCTAGGTTTAGGGTTGAGAGATCTAAATGGCCTCCAGCTGCTGGCACACTGCCGTTGGAAAGAGCCTCCCAAGGCCATTGCGAGAAGGCCCTAACATGGCTGCTCCGCCATCTTTCTCAGCCGGCGAACACAGGCGCCCAGCTCAGGTAATGAACTAGGGCTAGGGTTAGGGTTATGGCTAGGGTTAGGGTTGAGAGATCTAAAGGGCCTCCAGCTGCAGGCACACTGCTGCTGGAAAGAGCCTCCCAAGGCCATTGCGAGAACGCCCTAACATGGCTGCTCCGCCATCTTTCTCAGCCGGCGAACACAGGCGCCCGGCTCAGGTAATGAACTAGGGCTAGTGTTAGGGTTACGGCTAGGGTTAGGGTTGAGAGATCTTAAGGGCCTACAGCCGCTGACACACTGCCGCTGGAAAGAGCCTCCCAAGGCCATTGCGAGAAGGCCGTAACATGGCTTCTCCGCCATCTTTCTCAGCCGGCGAACACAGGCGCCCTGCTCAGGTAATGAACTAGGGCTAGGGTTAGGGTTATGGCTATGGTTAGGGTTACAGCTAGGGTTAGGTTTGAGAGATCTAAATGGCCTCCAGCTGCAGGCACACTGCCGCTGGAAAGAGCCTCCCAAGGCCATTGCGAGAAGGCCCTAACATGGCTGCTCTGCCATCTTTCTCAGCCGGCGAACACAGGCGCCAGGCTCAGGTAATGAACTAGGGCTAGGGTTAGGGTTACGGCTAGGGTTAGGTTTGAGAGATCTAAAGGGCCTCCAGCTGCAGGCACACTGCCGCTGGAAAGAGCCTCCCAAGGCCATTGCGAGAAGGCACTAACATGGCTGCTCCGCCATCTTTCTCAGCCGGCGAACACAGGCGCCCGGCTCAGGTTATTAACTAGGGCTAGGGTTAGGGTTATGGCTACGGTTAGGGTTACAGCTAGGGTTAGGGTTGAGGGATCTAAAGGGCCTCCAGCTGCAGGCACACTGCCGCTGGAAAGAGCCTCCCAAGGCCATTGCGAGAAGGCCCTTACATGGCTGCTCCGCCATCTTTCTCAGCCGGCGAACACAGGCGCCCGGCTCAGGTAATGAACTAGGGCTAGTGTTAGGGTTACGGCTAGGGTTAGGGTTGAGAGATCTTAAGGGCCTACAGCCGCTGACACACTGCCGCTGGAAAGAGCCTCCCAAGGCCATTGCGAGAAGGCCGTAACATGGCTTCTCCGCCATCTTTCTCAGCCGGCGAACACAGGCGCCCTGCTCAGGTAATGAACTAGGGCTAGGGTTAGGGTTATGGCTAGGGTTAGGGTTACAGCTAGGGTTAGGTTTGAGAGATCTAAATGGCCTCCAGCTGCAGGCACACTGCCGCTGGAAAGAGCCTCCCAAGGCCATTGCGAGAAGGCCCTAACATGGCTCCTCTGCCATCTTTCTCAGCCGGCGAACACAGGCGCCAGGCTCAGGTAATGAACTAGGGCTAGGGTTAGGGTTACGGCTAGGGTTAGGGTTACGGCTAGGGTTAGGGTTGAGAGATCTAAATGGCCTCCAGCTGCTGGCACACTGCCGCTGGAAAGAGCCTCCCAAGGCCATTGCGAGAAGGCCCTAACATGGCTGCTCCGCCATCTTTCTCAGCCGGCGAACACAGGCGCCCGGCTCAGGTAATGAACTAGGGCTAGGGTTAGGGTTACGGCTAGGGTTAGGGTTACAGCTAGGGTTAGGGTTGAGAGATCTAAAGGGCCTCCAGCTGCAGGCACACTGCCGCTGGAAAGAGCCTCCCAAGGCCATTGCGAGAAGGCCCTAACATGGCTGCTCTGCCATCTTTGTCAGCCGACGAACACTGGCACCCAGCTCACGTAATGAACTAGGGCTAGGGTTAGGGTTACGGCTAGGGTTAGGGTTGAGAGATCTAAATGGCCTCAAGCTGCAGGCACACTGCCGCTGGAAAGAGCCTCCCAAGGCCATTGCGAGAAGGCCCTAACATGGCTGCTCTGCCATCTTTGTCAGCCGACGAACACTGGCGCCCAGCTCAGGTAATGAACTAGGGCTAGGGTTAGGGTTACGGCTAGGGTTAGGGTTGAGAGATCTAAATGGCCTCCAGCTGCAGGCACACTGCCGCTGGAAAGAGCCTCCCAAGGCCATTGCGAGAAGGCCCTAACATGGCTGCTCCGCCATCTTTCTCAGCCGGCGAACACGGGCGCCAGGCTCAGGTAATGAACTAGGGCTAGGGTTAGGGTTACGGCTAGGGTTAGGGTTGAGAGATCTAAAGGGCCTCCAGCTGCAGGCACACTGCCGCTGGAAAGAGCCTCCCAAGGCCATTGCGAGAAGGCCCTAACATGGCTGCTCCGCCATCTTTCTCAGCCGGCGAACACAGGCGCCCGGCTCAGGTTATTAACTAGGGCTAGGGTTAGGGTTATGGCTAGGGTTAGGGTTACAGCTAGGGTTAGGGTTGAGAGATCTAAAGGGCCTCCAGCTGCAGGCACACTGCCGCTGGAAAGAGCCTCCCAAGGCCATTGCGAGAAGGCCCTAACATGGCTGCTCCGCCATCTTTCTCAGCCGGCGAACACTGGCGCCCGGCTCAGGTAATGAACTAGGGCTAGGGTTAGGGTTACGGCTAGGGTTAGGGTTGAGAGATCTAAAGGGCCTCCAGCTGCAGGCACACTGCTGCTGGAAAGAGCCTCCCAAGGCCATTGCGAGAAGGCCCTAACATGGCTGCTCCGCCATCTTTCTCAGCCGGCGAACACAGGCGCCCGGCTCAGGTAATGAACTAGGGCTAGGGTTAGGGTTACGGCTAGGGTTAGGGTTGAGAGATCTAAAGGGCCTCCAGCTGCAGGCACACTGCTGCTGGAAAGAGCCTCCCAAGGCCATTGCGAGAAGGCCCTAACATGGCTGCTCCGCCATCTTTCTCAGCCGGCGAACACAGGCGCCCGGCTCAGGTAATGAACTAGGGCGAGTGTTAGGGTTACGGCTAGGGTTAGGGTTGAGAGATCTAAAGGGCCTCCAGCTGCAGGCACACTGCCACTGGAAAGAGCCTCCCAAGGCCATTGCGAGAAGGCCGTTACATGGCTGCTCTGCCATCTTTCTCAGCCGGCGAACACAGGCGCCCGGCTCAGGTTATTAACTAGGGCTAGGGTTAGGGTTATGGCTAGGGTTAGGGTTACAGCTAGGGTTAGGGTTGAGAGATCTAAAGGGCCTCCAGCTGCAGGCACACTGCCGCTGGAAAGAGCCTCCCAAGGCCATTGCGAGAAGGCCCTAACATGGCTGCTCTGCCATCTTTCTCAGCCGGCAAACACAGGCGCCCAGCTCAGGTAATGAACTAGGGCTAGGGTTAGGGTTACGGCTAGGGTTAGGGTTGAGAGATCAAAAGGGCCTCCAGCTGCAGGCACACTGCTGCTGGAAAGAGCCTCCCAAGGCCATTGCGAGAAGGCCCTAACATGGCTGCTCTGCCATCTTTCTCAGCCGGCGAACACGGGCGCCAGGCTCAGGTAATGAACTAGGGCTAGGGTTAGGGTTACGGCTAGGGTTAGGGTTACGGCTAGGTTTAGGGTTGAGAGATCTAAATGGCCTCCAGCTGCTGGCACACTGCCGTTGGAAAGAGCCTCCCAAGGCCATTGCGAGAAGGCCCTAACATGGCTGCTCCGCCATCTTTCTCAGCCGGCGAACACAGGCGCCCAGCTCAGGTAATGAACTAGGGCTAGGGTTAGGGTTATGGCTAGGGTTAGGGTTGAGAGATCTAAAGGGCCTCCAGCTGCAGGCACACTGCTGCTGGAAAGAGCCTCCCAAGGCCATTGCGAGAAGGCCCTAACATGGCTGCTCCGCCATCTTTCTCAGCCGGCGAACACAGGCGCCCGGCTCAGGTAATGAACTAGGGCTAGTGTTAGGGTTACGGCTAGGGTTAGGGTTGAGAGATCTTAAGGGCCTACAGCTGCTGGCACACTGCCGCTGGAAAGAGCCTCCCAAGGCCATTGCGAGAAGGCCGTAACATGGCTTCTCCGCCATCTTTCTCAGCCGGCGAACACAGGCGCCCTGCTCAGGTAATGAACTAGGGCTAGGGTTAGGGTTATGGCTATGGTTAGGGTTACAGCTAGGGTTAGGTTTGAGAGATCTAAATGGCCTCCAGCTGCAGGCACACTGCCGCTGGAAAGAGCCTCCCAAGGCCATTGCGAGAAGGCCCTAACATGGCTGCTCTGCCATCTTTCTCAGCCGGCGAACACAGGCGCCAGGCTCAGGTAATGAACTAGGGCTAGGGTTAGGGTTACGGCTAGGGTTAGGTTTGAGAGATCTAAAGGGCCTCCAGCTGCAGGCACACTGCCGCTGGAAAGAGCCTCCCAAGGCCATTGCGAGAAGGCACTAACATGGCTGCTCCGCCATCTTTCTCAGCCGGCGAACACAGGCGCCCGGCTCAGGTTATTAACTAGGGCTAGGGTTAGGGTTATGGCTACGGTTAGGGTTACAGCTAGGGTTAGGGTTGAGGGATCTAAAGGGCCTCCAGCTGCAGGCACACTGCCGCTGGAAAGAGCCTCCCAAGGCCATTGCGAGAAGGCCCTTACATGGCTGCTCCGCCATCTTTCTCAGCCGGCGAACACAGGCGCCCGGCTCAGGTAATGAACTAGGGCTAGTGTTAGGGTTACGGCTAGGGTTAGGGTTGAGAGATCTTAAGGGCCTACAGCCGCTGACACACTGCCGCTGGAAAGAGCCTCCCAAGGCCATTGCGAGAAGGCCGTAACATGGCTTCTCCGCCATCTTTCTCAGCCGGCGAACACAGGCGCCCTGCTCAGGTAATGAACTAGGGCTAGGGTTAGGGTTATGGCTAGGGTTAGGGTTACAGCTAGGGTTAGGTTTGAGAGATCTAAATGGCCTCCAGCTGCAGGCACACTGCCGCTGGAAAGAGCCTCCCAAGGCCATTGCGAGAAGGCCCTAACATGGCTCCTCTGCCATCTTTCTCAGCCGGTGAACACAGGCGCCAGGCTCAGGTAATGAACTAGGGCTAGGGTTAGGGTTACGGCTAGGGTTAGGGTTACGGCTAGGGTTAGGGTTGAGAGATCTAAATGGCCTCCAGCTGCTGGCACACTGCCGCTGGAAAGAGCCTCCCAAGGCCATTGCGAGAAGGCCCTAACATGGCTGCTCCGCCATCTTTCTCAGCCGGCGAACACGGGCGCCAGGCTCAGGTAATGAACTAGGGCTAGGGTTAGGGTTATGGCTAGGGTTAGGGTTACAGCTAGGGTTAGGGTTGAGGGATCTAAAGGGCCTCCAGCTGCAGGCACACTGCCGCTGGAAAGAGCCTCCCAAGGCCATTGCGAGAAGGCCCTAACATGGCTGCTCTGCCATCTTTGTCAGCCGACGAACACTGGCGCCCAGCTCACGTAATGAACTAGGGCTAGGGTTAGGGTTACGGCTAGGGTTAGGGTTGAGAGATCTAAATGGCCTCCAGCTGCAGGCACACTGCCGCTGGAAAGAGCCTCCCAAGGCCATTGCGAGAAGGCCCTAACATGGCTGCTCCGCCATCTTTCTCAGCCGGCGAACACAGGCGCCCGGCTCAGGTAATGAACTAGGGCTAGGGTTAGGGTTACGGCTAGGGTTAGGGTTGAGAGATCTAAAGGGCCTCCAGCTGCAGGCACACTGCTGCTGGAAAGAGCCTCCCAAGGCCATTGCGAGAAGGCCCTAACATGGCTGCTCCGCCATCTTTCTCAGCCGGCGAACACAGGCGCCCGGCTCAAGTAATGAACTAGGGCTAGGGTTAGGGTTACGGCTAGGGTTAGGGTTGAGAGATCTAAAGGGCCTCCAGCTGCAGGCACACTGCCACTGGAAAGAGCCTCCCAAGGCCATTGCGAGAAGGCCCTAACATGGCTGCTCCGCCATCTTTCTCAGCCGGCGAACACAGGCGCCCGGCTCAGGTTATTAACTAGGGCTAGGGTTAGGGTTATGGCTAGGGTTAGGGTTACAGCTAGGGTTAGGGTTGAGAGATCTAAAGGGCCTCCAGCTGCAGGCACACTGCCGCTGGAAAGAGCCTCCCAAGGCCATTGCGAGAAGGCCCTAACATGGCTGCTCTGCCATCTTTCTCAGCCGACGAACACTGGCGCCCGGCTCAGGTAATGAACTAGGGCTAGGGTTAGGGTTACGGCTAGGGTTAGGGTTGAGAGATCTAAATGGCCTCCAGCTGCAGGCACACTGCCGCTGGAAAGAGCCTCCCAAGGCCATTGCGAGAAGGCCGTTACATGGCTGCTCTGCCATCTTTCTCAGCCGGCGAACACAGGCGCCCGGCTCAGGTAATTAACTAGGGCTAGGGTTAGGGTTACGGCTAGGATTAGGGTTGAGAGATCTAAAGGGCCTCCAGCTGCAGGCACACTGCCGCTGGAAAGAGCCTCCCAAGGCCATTGCGAGAAGGCCCTAACATGGCTGCTCCGCCATCTTTCTCAGCCGGCGAACACGGGCGCCCGGCTCAGGTAATGAACTAGGGCGAGTGTTAGGGTTACGGCTAGGGTTAGGGTTGAGAGATCTAAAGGGCCTCCAGCTGCAGGCACACTGCCGCTGGAAAGAGCCTCCCAAGGCCATTGCGAGAAGGCCCTAACATGGCTGCTCCGCCATCTTTCTCAGCCGGCGAACACAGGCGCCCGGCTCAGGTTATTAACTAGGGCTAGGGTTAGGGTTATGGCTAGGGTTAGGGTTACAGCTAGGGTTAGGGTTGAGAGATCTAAAGGGCCTCCAGCTGCAGGCACACTGCCGCTGGAAAGAGCCTCCCAAGGCCATTGCGAGAAGGCCCTAACATGGCTGCTCTGCCATATTTCTCAGCCGGCGAACACAGGCGCCCAGCTCAGGTAATGAACTAGGGCTAGGGTTAGGGTTACGGCTAGGGTTAGGGTTGAGAGATCTAAAGGGCCTCCAGCTGCAGGCACACTGCCGCTGGAAAGAGCCTCCCAAGGCCATTGCGAGAAGGCCCTAACATGGCTGCTCTGCCATCTTTCTCAGCCGGCGAACACGGGCGCCAGGCTCAGGTAATGAACTAGGGCTAGGGTTAGGGTTACGGCTAGGGTTAGGGTTACGGCTAGGTTTAGGGTTGAGAGATCTAAATGGCCTCCAGCTGCTGGCACACTGCCGCTGGAAAGAGCCTCCCAAGGCCATTGCGAGAAGGCCCTAACATGGCTGCTCCGCCATCTTTCTCAGCCGGCGAACACAGGCGCCCAGCTCAGGTAATGAACTAGGGCTAGGGTTAGGGTTATGGCTAGGGTTAGGGTTGAGAGATCTAAAGGGCCTCCAGCTGCAGGCACACTGCTGCTGGAAAGAGCCTCCCAAGGCCATTGCGAGAACGCCCTAACATGGCTGCTCCGCCATCTTTCTCAGCCGGCGAACACAGGCGCCCGGCTCAGGTAATGAACTAGGGCTAGTGTTAGGGTTACGGCTAGGGTTAGGGTTGAGAGATCTTAAGGGCCTACAGCCGCTGACACACTGCCGCTGGAAAGAGCCTCCCAAGGCCATTGCGAGAAGGCCGTAACATGGCTTCTCCGCCATCTTTCTCAGCCGGCGAACACAGGCGCCCTGCTCAGGTAATGAACTAGGGCTAGGGTTAGGGTTATGGCTAGGTTTAGGGTTGAGAGATCTAAATGGCCTCCAGCTGCAGGCACACTGCCGCTGGAAAGAGCCTCCCAAGGCCATTGCGAGAAGGCCCTAACATGGCTGCTCTGCCATCTTTCTCAGCCGGCGAACACAGGCGCCAGGCTCAGGTAATGAACTAGGGCTAGGGTTAGGGTTACGGCTAGGGTTAGGTTTGAGAGATCTAAAGGGCCTCCAGCTGCAGGCACACTGCCGCTGGAAAGAGCCTCCCAAGGCCATTGCGAGAAGGCACTAACATGGCTGCTCCGCCATCTTTCTCAGCCGGCGAACACAGGCGCCCGGCTCAGGTTATTAACTAGGGCTAGGGTTAGGGTTATGGCTACGGTTAGGGTTACAGCTAGGGTTAGGGTTGAGGGATCTAAAGGGCCTCCAGCTGCAGGCACACTGCCGCTGGAAAGAGCCTCCCAAGGCCATTGCGAGAAGGCCCTTACATGGCTGCTCCGCCATCTTTCTCAGCCGGCGAACACAGGCGCCCGGCTCAGGTAATGAACTAGGGCTAGTGT
Source organism: Lichenostomus cassidix (assembly GCF_008360975.1). Taxonomy (NCBI): domain Eukaryota; kingdom Metazoa; phylum Chordata; class Aves; order Passeriformes; family Meliphagidae; genus Lichenostomus; species Lichenostomus cassidix. The sequence continues at coordinate 93,722,951 of NC_139483.1, read as the reverse complement.
TAGGGTTACGGCTAGGGTTAGGGTTGAGAGATCTTAAGGGCCTACAGCCGCTGACACACTGCCGCTGGAAAGAGCCTCCCAAGGCCATTGCGAGAAGGCCGTAACATGGCTTCTCCGCCATCTTTCTCAGCCGGCGAACACAGGCGCCCTGCTCAGGTAATGAACTAGGGCTAGGGTTAGGGTTATGGCTAGGGTTAGGGTTACAGCTAGGGTTAGGTTTGAGAGATCTAAATGGCCTCCAGCTGCAGGCACACTGCCGCTGGAAAGAGCCTCCCAAGGCCATTGCGAGAAGGCCCTAACATGGCTCCTCTGCCATCTTTCTCAGCCGGCGAACACAGGCGCCAGGCTCAGGTAATGAACTAGGGCTAGGGTTAGGGTTACGGCTAGGGTTAGGGTTACGGCTAGGGTTAGGGTTGAGAGATCTAAATGGCCTCCAGCTGCTGGCACACTGCCGCTGGAAAGAGCCTCCCAAGGCCATTGCGAGAAGGCCCTAACATGGCTGCTCCGCCATCTTTCTCAGCCGGCGAACACGGGCGCCCGGCTCAGGTTATTAACTAGGGCTAGGGTTAGGGTTATGGCTAGGGTTAGGGTTACAGCTAGGGTTAGGGTTGAGAGATCTAAAGGGCCTCCAGCTGCAGGCACACTGCCGCTGGAAAGAGCCTCCCAAGGCCATTGCGAGAAGGCCCTAACATGGCTGCTCTGCCATCTTTGTCAGCCGACGAACACTGGCGCCCAGCTCACGTAATGAACTAGGGCTAGGGTTAGGGTTACGGCTAGGGTTAGGGTTGAGAGATCTAAATGGCCTCCAGCTGCAGGCACACTGCCGCTGGAAAGAGCCTCCCAAGGCCATTGCGAGAAGGCCCTAACATGGCTGCTCCGCCATCTTTCTCAGCCGGCGAACACAGGCGCCCGGCTCAGGTAATTAACTAGGGCTAGGGTTAGGGTTACGGCTAGGGTTAGGGTTGAGAGATCTAAAGGGCCTCCAGCTGCAGGCACACTGCTGCTGGAAAGAGCCTCCCAAGGCCATTGCGAGAAGGCCCTAACATGGCTGCTCCGCCATCTTTCTCAGCCGGCGAACACAGGCGCCCGGCTCAAGTAATGAACTAGGGCGAGTGTAAGGGTTACGGCTAGGGTTAGGGTTGAGAGATCTAAAGGGCCTCCAGCTGCAGGCACACTGCCACTGGAAAGAGCCTCCCAAGGCCATTGCGAGAAGGCCCTAACATGGCTGCTCCGCCATCTTTCTCAGCCGGCGAACACAGGCGCCCGGCTCAGGTTATTAACTAGGGCTAGGGTTAGGGTTACAGCTAGGGTTAGGGTTACAGCTAGGGTTAGGGTTGAGAGATCTAAAGGGCCTCCAGCTGCAGGCACACTGCCGCTGGAAAGAGCCTCCCAAGGCCATTGCGAGAAGGCCCTAACATGGCTGCTCTGCCATCTTTGTCAGCCGACGAACACTGGCGCCCAGCTCAGGTAATGAACTAGGGCTAGGGTTAGGGTTACGGCTAGGGTTAGGGTTGAGAGATCTAAATGGCCTCCAGCTGCAGGCACACTGCCGCTGGAAAGAGCCTCCCAAGGCCATTGCGAGAAGGCCGTTACATGGCTGCTCTGCCATCTTTCTCAGCCGGCGAACACAGGCGCCCGGCTCAGGTAATTAACTAGGGCTAGGGTTAGGGTTACGGCTAGGATTAGGGTTGAGAGATCTAAAGGGCCTCCAGCTGCAGGCGCACTGCCGCTGGAAAGAGCCTCCCAAGGCCATTGCGAGAAGGCCCTAACATGGCTGCTCCGCCATCTTTCTCAGCCGGCGAACACGGGCGCCCGGCTCAGGTAATGAACTAGGGCGAGTGTTAGGGTTACGGCTAGGGTTAGGGTTGAGAGATCTAAAGGGCCTCCAGCTGCAGGCGCACTGCCGCTGGAAAGAGCCTCCCAAGGCCATTGCGAGAAGGCCCTAACATGGCTGCTCCGCCATCTTTCTCAGCCGGCGAACACAGGCGCCCGGCTCAGGTTATTAACTAGGGCTAGGGTTAGGGTTATGGCTAGGGTTAGGGTTACAGCTAGGGTAAGGGTTGAGAGATCTAAAGGGCCTCCAGCTGCAGGCACACTGCCGCTGGAAAGAGCCTCCCAAGGCCATTGCGAGAAGGCCCTAACATGGCTGCTCTGCCATATTTCTCAGCCGGCGAACACGCGCGCCCGGCTCAGGTAATGAACTAGGGCTAGGGTTAGGGTTACGGCTAGGGTTAGGGTTGAGAGATCAAAAGGGCCTCCAGCTGCTGGCACACTGCCGCTGGAAAGAGCCTCCCAAGGCCATTGCGAGAAGGCCCTAACATGGCTGCTCCGCCATCTTTCTCAGCCGGCAAACACAGGCGCCCAGCTCAGGTAATGAACTAGGGCTAGGGTTAGGGTTACGGCTAGGGTTAGGGTTACAGCTAGGGTTAGGGTTGAGAGATCTAAAGGGCCTCCAGCTGCAGGCACACTGCCGCTGGAAAGAGCCTCCCAAGGCCATTGCGAGAAGGCCCTAACATGGCTGCTCTGCCATCTTTGTCAGCCGACGAACACTGGCGCCCAGCTCAGGTAATGAACTAGGGCTAGGGTTAGGGTTACGGCTAGGGTTAGGGTTGAGAGATCTAAAGGGCCTCCAGCTGCAGGCACACTGCCGCTGGAAAGAGCCTCCCAAGGCCATTGCGAGAAGGCCCTAACATGGCTGCTCCGCCATCTTTCTCAGCCGGCGAACACGGGCGCCAGGCTCAGGTAATGAACTAGGGCTAGGGTTAGGGTTACGGCTAGGGTTAGGGTTGAGAGATCTAAAGGGCCTCCAGCTGCAGGCACACTGCCGCTGGAAAGAGCCTCCCAAGGCCATTGCGAGAAGGCCCTAACATGGCTGCTCCGCCATCTTTCTCAGCCGGCGAACACAGGCGCCCGGCTCAGGTTATTAACTAGGGCTAGGGTTAGGGTTATGGCTAGGGTTAGGGTTACAGCTAGGGTTAGGGTTGAGAGATCTAAATGGCCTCCAGCTGCAGGCACACTGCCGCTGGAAAGAGCCTCCCAAGGCCATTGCGAGAAGGCCCTAACATGGCTGCTCTGCCATCTTTCTCAGCCGGCGAACACGCGCGCCCGGCTCAGGTAATGAACTAGGGCTAGGGTTAGGGTTACGGCTAGGGTTAGGGTTGAGAGATCAAAAGGGCCTCCAGCTGCAGGCACACTGCTGCTGGAAAGAGCCTCCCAAGGCCATTGCGAGAAGGCCCTAACATGGCTGCTCCGCCATCTTTCTCAGCCGGCAAACACAGGCGCCCAGCTCAGGTAATGAACTAGGGCTAGGGTTAGGGTTACGGCTAGGGTTAGGGTTGAGAGATCAAAAGGGCCTCCAGCTGCAGGCACACTGCTGCTGGAAAGAGCCTCCCAAGGCCATTGCGAGAAGGCCCTAACATGGCTGCTCCGCCATCTTTCTCAGCCGGCGAACACAGGCGCCCGGCTCAGGTAATGAACTAGGGCGAGTGTTAGGGTTACGGCTAGGGTTAGGGTTGAGAGATCTAAAGGGCCTCCAGCTGCAGGCACACTGCCACTGGAAAGAGCCTCCCAAGGCCATTGCGAGAAGGCCCTAACATGGCTGCTCTGCCATCTTTCTCAGCCGGCGAACACAGGCGCCCGGCTCAGGTTATTAACTAGGGCTAGGGTTAGGGTTATGGCTAGGGTTAGGGTTACAGCTAGGGTTAGGGTTGAGAGATCTAAAGGGCCTCCAGCTGCAGGCACACTGCCGCTGGAAAGAGCCTCCCAAGGCCATTGCGAGAAGGCCCTAACATGGCTGCTCTGCCATCTTTGTCAGCCGACGAACACTGGCGCCCAGCTCACGTAATGAACTAGGGCTAGGGTTAGGGTTACGGCTAGGGTTAGGGTTGAGAGATCTAAATGGCCTCCAGCTGCAGGCACACTGCCGCTGGAAAGAGCCTCCCAAGGCCATTGCGAGAAGGCCCTTACATGGCTGCTCCGCCATCTTTCTCAGCCGGCGAACACAGGCGCCCGGCTCAGGTAATTAACTAGGGCGAGTGTAAGGGTTACGGCTAGGGTTAGGGTTGAGAGATCTAAAGGGCCTCCAGCTGCAGGCACACTGCCACTGGAAAGAGCCTCCCAAGGCCATTGCGAGAAGGCCCTAACATGGCTGCTCCGCCATCTTTCTCAGCCGGCGAACACAGGCGCCCGGCTCAGGTTATTAACTAGGGCTAGGGTTAGGGTTACAGCTAGGGTTAGGGTTACAGCTAGGGTTAGGGTTGAGAGATCTAAAGGGCCTCCAGCTGCAGGCACACTGCCGCTGGAAAGAGCCTCCCAAGGCCATTGCGAGAAGGCCCTAACATGGCTGCTCTGCCATATTTCTCAGCCGGCGAACACGCGCCCGGCTCAGGTAATGAACTAGGGCTAGGGTTAGGGTTACGGCTAGGGTTAGGGTTGAGAGATCTAAAGGGCCTCCAGCTGCTGGCACACTGCCGCTGGAAAGAGCCTCCCAAGGCCATTGCGAGAAGGCCCTAACATGGCTGCTCCGCCATCTTTCTCAGCCGGCAAACACAGGCGCCCAGCTCAGGTAATGAACTAGGGCTAGGGTTAGGGTTACGGCTAGGGTTAGGGTTACAGCTAGGGTTAGGGTTGAGAGATCTAAAGGGCCTCCAGCTGCAGGCACACTGCCGCTGGAAAGAGCCTCCCAAGGCCATTGCGAGAAGGCCCTAACATGGCTGCTCTGCCATCTTTCTCAGCCGACGAACACTGGCGCCCAGCTCAGGTAATGAACTAGGGCTAGGGTTAGGGTTACGGCTAGGGTTAGGGTTGAGAGATCTAAAGGGCCTCCAGCTGCAGGCACACTGCCGCTGGAAAGAGCCTCCCAAGGCCATTGCGAGAAGGCCCTAACATGGCTGCTCCGCCATCTTTCTCAGCCGGCGAACACGGGCGCCAGGCTCAGGTAATGAACTAGGGCTAGGGTTAGGGTTACGGCTAGGGTTAGGGTTGAGAGATCTAAAGGGCCTCCAGCTGCAGGCACACTGCCGCTGGAAAGAGCCTCCCAAGGCCATTGCGAGAAGGCCCTAACATGGCTGCTCCGCCATCTTTCTCAGCCGGCGAACACAGGCGCCCGGCTCAGGTTATTAACTAGGGCTAGGGTTAGGGTTACGGCTAGGGTTAGGGTTACAGCTAGGGTTAGGGTTGAGAGATCTAAAGGGCCTCCAGCTGCAGGCACACTGCCGCTGGAAAGAGCCTCCCAAGGCCATTGCGAGAAGGCCCTAACATGGCTGCTCTGCCATCTTTCTCAGCCGGCGAACACGCGCGCCCGGCTCAGGTAATGAACTAGGGCTAGGGTTAGGGTTACGGCTAGGGTTAGGGTTGAGAGATCTAAAGGGCCTCCAGCTGCAGGCACACTGCTGCTGGAAAGAGCCTCCCAAGGCCATTGCGAGAAGGCCCTAACATGGCTGCTCCGCCATCTTTCTCAGCCGGCGAACACAGGCGCCCGGCTCAGGTAATGAACTAGGGCTAGGGTTAGGGTTACGGCTAGGGTTAGGGTTGAGAGATCAAAAGGGCCTCCAGCTGCAGGCACACTGCTGCTGGAAAGAGCCTCCCAAGGCCATTGCGAGAAGGCCCTAACATGGCTGCTCCGCCATCTTTCTCAGCCGGCGAACACAGGCGCCCGGCTCAGGTAATGAACTAGGGCGAGTGTTAGGGTTACGGCTAGGGTTAGGGTTGAGAGATCTAAAGGGCCTCCAGCTGCAGGCACACTGCCGCTGGAAAGAGCCTCCCAAGGCCATTGCGAGAAGGCCCTAACATGGCTGCTCCGCCATCTTTCTCAGCCGGCGAACACAGGCGCCCGGCTCAGGTTATTAACTAGGGCTAGGGTTAGGGTTACGGCTAGGGTTAGGGTTACAGCTAGGGTTAGGGTTGAGAGATCTAAAGGGCCTCCAGCTGCAGGCACACTGCCGCTGGAAAGAGCCTCCCAAGGCCATTGCGAGAAGGCCCTAACATGGCTGCTCTGCCATCTTTGTCAGCCGACGAACACTGGCGCCCAGCTCAGGTAATGAACTAGGGCTAGGGTTAGGGTTACGGCTAGGGTTAGGGTTGAGAGATCTAAATGGCCTCCAGCTGCAGGCACACTGCCGCTGGAAAGAGCCTCCCAAGGCCATTGCGAGAAGGCCCTTACATGGCTGCTCTGCCATCTTTCTCAGCCGGCGAACACAGGCGCCCGGCTCAGGTAATTAACTAGGGCTAGGGTTAGGGTTACGGCTAGGGTTAGGGTTGAGAGATCTAAAGGGCCTCCAGCTGCAGGCACACTGCCGCTGGAAAGAGCCTCCCAAGGCCATTGCGAGAAGGCCCTAACATGGCTGCTCCGCCATCTTTCTCAGCCGGCGAACACGGGCGCCCGGCTCAGGTAATGAACTAGGGCGAGTGTTAGGGTTACGGCTAGGGTTAGGGTTGAGAGATCTAAAGGGCCTCCAGCTGCAGGCGCACTGCCGCTGGAAAGAGCCTCCCAAGGCCATTGCGAGAAGGCCCTAACATGGCTGCTCCGCCATCTTTCTCAGCCGGCGAACACAGGCGCCCGGCTCAGGTTATTAACTAGGGCTAGGGTTAGGGTTATGGCTAGGGTTAGGGTTACAGCTAGGGTTAGGGTTGAGAGATCTAAAGGGCCTCCAGCTGCAGGCACACTGCCGCTGGAAAGAGCCTCCCAAGGCCATTGCGAGAAGGCCCTAACATGGCTGCTCTGCCATATTTCTCAGCCGGCGAACACGCGCGCCCGGCTCAGGTAATGAACTAGGGCTAGGGTTAGGGTTACGGCTAGGGTTAGGGTTGAGAGATCTAAAGGGCCTCCAGCTGCAGGCACACTGCCGCTGGAAAGAGCCTCCCAAGGCCATTGCGAGAAGGCCCTAACATGGCTGCTCCGCCATCTTTCTCAGCCGGCAAACACAGGCGCCCAGCTCAGGTAATGAACTAGGGCTAGGGTTAGGGTTACGGCTAGGGTTAGGGTTACAGCTAGGGTTAGGGTTGAGAGATCTAAAGGGCCTCCAGCTGCAGGCACACTGCCGCTGGAAAGAGCCTCCCAAGGCCATTGCGAGAAGGCCCTAACATGGCTGCTCTGCCATCTTTCTCAGCCGACGAACACTGGCGCCCAGCTCAGGTAATGAACTAGGGCTAGGGTTAGGGTTACGGCTAGGGTTAGGGTTGAGAGATCTAAAGGGCCTCCAGCTGCAGGCACACTGCCGCTGGAAAGAGCCTCCCAAGGCCATTGCGAGAAGGCCCTAACATGGCTGCTCCGCCATCTTTCTCAGCCGGCGAACACAGGCGCCCGGCTCAGGTAATTAACTAGGGCTAGGGTTAGGGTTACGGCTAGGGTTAGGGTTGAGAGATCTAAAGGGCCTACAGCTGCAGGCGCACTGCCGCTGGAAAGAGCCTCCCAAGGCCATTGCGAGAAGGCCCTAACATGGCTGCTCCGCCATCTTTCTCAGCCGGCGAACACGGGCGCCAGGCTCAGGTTATTAACTAGGGCTAGGGTTAGGGTTACGGCTAGGGTTAGGGTTACAGCTAGGGTTAGGGTTACGGCTAGGGTTAGGGTTGAGAGATCTAAATGGCCTCCAGCTGCTGGCACACTGCCGCTGGAAAGAGCCTCCCAAGGCCATTGCGAGAAGGCCCTAACATGGCTGCTCCGCCATCTTTCTCAGCCGGCGAACACGGGCGCCAGGCTCAGGTAATGAACTAGGGCTAGGGTTAGGGTTACGGTGGGTTAGGGTTGAGAAATCTAAAGGGCCTCCAGCTGCAGGCGCACTGCCGCTGGAAAGAGCCTCCCAAGGCCATTGCGAGAAGGCCCTAACATGGCTGCTCCGCCATCTTTCTCAGCCGGCGAACACAGGCGCCCGGCTCAGGTTATTAACTAGGGCTAGGGTTAGGGTTATGGCTAGGGTTAGGGTTACAGCTAGGGTAAGGGTTGAGAGATCTAAAGGGCCTCCAGCTGCAGGCACACTGCCGCTGGAAAGAGCCTCCCAAGGCCATTGCGAGAAGGCCCTAACATGGCTGCTCTGCCATATTTCTCAGCCGGCGAACACGCGCGCCCGGCTCAGGTAATGAACTAGGGCTAGGGTTAGGGTTACGGCTAGGGTTAGGGTTGAGAGATCTAAAGGGCCTCCAGCTGCAGGCACACTGCCGCTGGAAAGAGCCTCCCAAGGCCATTGCGAGAAGGCCCTAACATGGCTGCTCTGCCATCTTTCTCAGCCGGCGAACACTGGCGCCCAGCTCAGGTAATGAACTAGGGCTAGGGTTAGGGTTACGGCTAGGGTTAGGGTTGAGAGATCTAAAGGGCCTCCAGCTGCAGGCACACTGCCGCTGGAAAGAGCCTCCCAAGGCCATTGCGAGAAGGCCCTAACATGGCTGCTCCGCCATCTTTCTCAGCCGGCGAACACTGGCGCCCGGCTCAGGTAATGAACTAGGGCTAGGGTTAGGGTTACGGCTAGGTTGGGTTGGTGGGTTAGGGTTGAGAGATCTAAATGGCCTCCAGCTGCAGGCACACTGCCGCTGGAAAGAGCCTCCCAAGGCCATTGCGAGAAGGCCCTAACATGGCTGCTCCGCCATCTTTCTCAGCCGGCGAACACAGGCGCCCGGCTCAGGTAATGAACTAGGGCTAGGGTTAGGGTTACGGCTAGGGTTAGGGTTGAGAGATCAAAAGGGCCTCCAGCTGCAGGCACACTGCTGCTGGAAAGAGCCTCCCAAGGCCATTGCGAGAAGGCCCTAACATGGCTGCTCCGCCATCTTTCTCAGCCGGCGAACACAGGCGCCCGGCTCAGGTAATGAACTAGGGCGAGTGTTAGGGTTACGGCTAGGGTTAGGGTTGAGAGATCTAAAGGGCCTCCAGCTGCAGGCACACTGCCACTGGAAAGAGCCTCCCAAGGCCATTGCGAGAAGGCCCTAACATGGCTGCTCCGCCATCTTTCTCAGCCGGCGAACACAGGCGCCCTGCTCAGGTATTTATCTAGGGCTAGGGTTAGGGTTATGGCTAGGGTTACGGTTGAGAGGTCTAAAGGGCCTCAAGCTGCAGGCACACTGCCGCTGGAAAGAGCCTCCCAAGGCCATTGCGAGAAGGCCCTAACATGGCTGCTCTGCCATCTTTGTCAGCCGACGAACACTGGCGCCCAGCTCAGGTAATGAACTAGGGCTAGGGTTAGGGTTACGGCTAGGGTTAGGGTTGAGAGATCTAAATGGCCTCCAGCTGCAGGCACACTGCCGCTGGAAAGAGCCTCCCAAGGCCATTGCGAGAAGGCCCTTACATGGCTGCTCTGCCATCTTTCTCAGCCGGCGAACACAGGCGCCCGGCTCAGGTAATTAACTAGGGCTAGGGTTAGGGTTACGGCTAGGGTTAGGGTTGAGAGATCTAAAGGGCCTCCAGCTGCAGGCGCACTGCCGCTGGAAAGAGCCTCCCAAGGCCATTGCGAGAAGGCCCTAACATGGCTGCTCCGCCATCTTTCTCAGCCGGCGAACACGGGCACCCGGCTCAGGTAATGAACTAGGGCGAGTGTTAGGGTTACGGCTAGGGTTAGGGTTGAGAGATCTAAAGGGCCTCCAGCTGCAGGCGCACTGCCGCTGGAAAGAGCCTCCCAAGGCCATTGCGAGAAGGCCCTAACATGGCTGCTCCGCCATCTTTCTCAGCCGGCGAACACAGGCGCCCGGCTCAGGTTATTAACTAGGGCTAGGGTTAGGGTTATGGCTAGGGTTAGGGTTACAGCTAGGGTTAGGGTTGAGGGATCTAAAGGGCCTCCAGCTGCAGGCACACTGCCGCTGGAAAGAGCCTCCCAAGGCCATTGCGAGAAGGCCCTAACATGGCTGCTCCGCCATCTTTCTCAGCCGGCGACCACAGGCGCCCGGCTCAATTAATGAACTAGGGCTAGGGTTAGGGTTACGGCTAGGCTTAGGGTTGAGAGGTCTAAAGGGCCTCCAGCTGCAGGCACACTGCCGCTGGAAAGAGCCTCCCAAGGCCATTGCGAGAAGGCCCTAACATGGCTGCTCCGCCATCTTTCTCAGCCGGCAAACACAGGCGCCCAGCTCAGGTAATGAACTAGGGCTAGGGTTAGGGTTACGGCTAGGGTTAGGGTTACAGCTAGGGTTAGGGTTGAGAGATCTAAAGGGCCTCCAGCTGCAGGCACACTGCCGCTGGAAAGAGCCTCCCAAGGCCATTGCGAGAAGGCCCTAACATGGCTGCTCTGCTATCTTTCTCAGCCGACGAACACTGGCGCCCAGCTCAGGTAATGAACTAGGGCTAGGGTTAGGGTTACGGCTAGGGTTAGGGTTGAGAGATCTAAAGGGCCTCCAGCTGCAGGCACACTGCCGCTGGAAAGAGCCTCCCAAGGCCATTGCGAGAAGGCCCTAACATGGCTGCTCCGCCATCTTTCTCAGCCGGCGAACACAGGCGCCCGGCTCAGGTAATGAACTAGGGCTAGGGTTAGGGTTACGGCTAGGGTTAGGGTTGAGAGATCTAAAGGGCCTACAGCTGCAGGCACACTGCCATTGGAAAGAGCCTCCCAAGGCCATTGCGAGAAGGCCCTAACATGGCTGCTCCGCCATCTTTCTCAGCCGGCGAACACGGGCGCCAGGCTCAGGTTATTAACTAGGGCTAGGGTTAGGGTTACGGCTAGGGTTAGGGTTACAGCTAGGGTTAGGGTTACGGCTAGGGTTAGGGTTGAGAGATCTAAATGGCCTCCAGCTGCTGGCACACTGCCGCTGGAAAGAGCCTCCCAAGGCCATTGCGAGAAGGCCCTAACATGGCTGCTCCGCCATCTTTCTCAGCCGGCGAACACGGGCGCCAGGCTCAGGTAATGAACTAGGGCTAGGGTTAGGGTTACGGTTAGGGTTGAGAAATCTAAAGGGCCTCCAGCTGCAGGCGCACTGCCGCTGGAAAGAGCCTCCCAAGGCCATTGCGAGAAGGCCCTAACATGGCTGCTCCGCCATCTTTCTCAGCCGGCGAACACAGGCGCCCGGCTCAGGTTATTAACTAGGGCTAGGGTTAGGGTTATGGCTAGGGTTAGGGTTACAGCTAGGGTAAGGGTTGAGAGATCTAAAGGGCCTCCAGCTGCAGGCACACTGCCGCTGGAAAGAGCCTCCCAAGGCCATTGCGAGAAGGCCCTAACATGGCTGCTCTGCCATATTTCTCAGCCGGCGAACACGCGCGCCCGGCTCAGGTAATGAACTAGGGCTAGGGTTAGGGTTACGGCTAGGGTTAGGGTTGAGAGATCTAAAGGGCCTCCAGCTGCAGGCACACTGCCGCTGGAAAGAGCCTCCCAAGGCCATTGCGAGAAGGCCCTAACATGGCTGCTCTGCCATCTTTCTCAGCCGACGAACACTGGCGCCCAGCTCAGGTAATGAACTAGGGCTAGGGTTAGGGTTACGGCTAGGGTTAGGGTTGAGAGATCTAAAGGGCCTCCAGCTGCAGGCACACTGCCGCTGGAAAGAGCCTCCCAAGGCCATTGCGAGAAGGCCCTAACATGGCTGCTCCGCCATCTTTCTCAGCCGGCGAACACTGGCGCCCGGCTCAGGTAATGAACTAGGGCTAGGGTTAGGGTTACGGCTAGGGTTAGGGTTGAGAGATCTAAATGGCCTCCAGCTGCTGGCACACTGCCGCTGGAAAGAGCCTCCCAAGGCCATTGCGAGAAGGCCCTAACATGGCTGCTCCGCCATCTTTCTCAGCCGGCGAACACAGGCGCCCGGCTCAGGTTATTAACGAGGGCTAGGGTTAGGGTTATGGCTAGGGTTAGGGTTGAGAGATCTAAAGAGCCTCCAGCTGCAGGCACACTGCTGTTGGAAAGAGCCTCCCAAGGCCATTGCGAGAAGGCCCTTACATGGCTGCTCCGCCATCTTTCTCAGCCGGCGAACACAGGCGCCAGGCTCAGGTAATTAACTACGGCTAGGTTTAGGGTTACGGCTAGGGTTAGGGTTGAGAGATCTAAATGGCCTCCAGCTGCTGGCACACTGCCGCTTGAAAGAGCCTCCCAAGACCATTGCGAGAAGGCCCTAACATGGCTGCTCTGCCATCTTTCTCTGCCGGCGAACACGCGCTCCCGGCTCAGGTAATGAACTAGGGCTAGGGTTAGGGTTACGGCTAGGGTTAGGGTTACGGCTAGGGTTAGGGTTGAGAGATCTAAAGGGCCTACAGCTGCAGGCACACTGCCGCTGGAAAGAGCCTCCCAAGGCCATTGCGAGAAGGCCCTAACATGGCTGCTCAGCCATCTTTCTCAGCCGGCGAACACAGGCGCCCGGCTCAGGTAATTAACTAGGGCTAGGGTTAGGGTTACGGCTAGGGTTAGGGTTGAGAGATCTAAAGGGCCTCCAGCTGCAGGCACACTGCCGCTGGAAAGAGCCTCCCAAGGCCATTGCGAGAAGGCCCTAACATGGCTGCTCTGCCATCTTTCTCAGCCGGCGAACACGGGCGCCAGGCTCAGGTTATTAACTAGGGCTAGGGTTAGGGTTACGGCTAGGGTTAGGGTTACAGCTAGGGTTAGGGTTACGGCCAGGGTTAGGGTTGAGAGATCTAAAGGGCCTCCAGCTGCAGGCACACTGCCGCTGGAAAGAGCCTCCCAAGGCCATTGCGAGAAGGCCCTAACATGGCTGCTCCGCCATCTTTCTCAGCCGGCGAACACGGGCGCCAGGCTCAGGTAATGAACT
>NC_139483.1:93511000-93709798 GCF_008360975.1 Lichenostomus cassidix | reverse complement strand
TCAAGACTGAAATTAAAAAAAAATAAGTGAAATAATACAAGGAAAAGCACTGACAAAGTCAGATACAACCTAACACCCTGTTAGGGTGGTAGTAGCAGTCCAACTGAAGTAGTCCAGTTGAAGTGGTGATCCTGTGAAGGTCTAGTCTCCAGCTGAAGATCCAGTGTAGCTCTCGTCCTCTGGGAACCCAGTAGACAGGGCCAGCTCAGGCAGTTCCAAGGCCAGGTTATATCCACGTGGGAACACCTGGTTCCTCCCTCCTGGGCAGAGCATCCCACAATGGGATGAGATAAGTCCATGAGTCACACGGTGGGTCCCTGATGGCCCATTGCCTGTCATGCGGGGTGGGTCATTAGCAAGTGATGATAGCTAACGGATGGCCCATTGCCTGTCGTTCGAGTGGGTGATAGCAGCTAATGGCCCACAGCTGGTGGTAATAGAATACTTAACTACATCAATATTGCAACCTAGGACATTATCCACCCTTTATTCTATTACCATCTACACAGTTCTCACTTAAGATAAGGTCTCCTTGTGGGACACAACGGGTTTCTCTATCTGCCTGCATCACCCACCAAGTATAACCAGGTCCTTGGGCAAAAACCACTCCACGGATGGGTTTGCCTTTCCTTGAGGTGGGACTAATCTAAACAGTCTTTCCTAAAAAACTTCTTACGTGTACCACAGGGACTTTATCTCCATCTACTGTGTGCAAAGGTTCGGACTCGGCAGGACCGGCTCGATTGATAGAACTCCTTGTGTTAACCATCCAGGTGGCCTTTGCTAAGTTCAGTTTCCAATTTTTGAAGGTTCCCCCGCCAAGTGCCTTCAAAGTTGTCTTAAGTAGTCCGTTGCACCGTTCAACTTTCCCGGCAGCTGGTGCATGATAGGGGATGTGGTATATCCATTCAATTCCGTGTTCTCTAGCCCAGGTGCTTATGAGGCCATTCTTGAAATGGGTTCCATTGTCAGACTCGATTCTCTCAGGGTTACCATGTCTCCACAGGACTTGCTTTTCCAGACCCAAGATGGTGTTCCGGGCAGTAGCATGAGGCACAGGGTAGGTCTCTAACCATCCCGTGGTTGCTTCAACCATGGTCAACACGTAGCGCTTTCCTTGGCGGGTTTGGGGAAGTGTGATGTAGTCAACTTGCCATACTTCCCCATACCTGTACTTTGACCATCGTCCACCATACCACAGAGGCTTCACCCGCTTGGCCGGTTTGATTGCAGCGCAAGTCTCACAGCTGTGGATGACCTGTGAGATGTTGTCCATGGTCAAGTCCACCCCTCGGTCACGAGCCCACCTGTATGTCGCATCTCTCCCTTGATGACCAGAGGCATCATGGGCCCAACGAGCTAGAAATAATTCTCCTTTGTGCTGCCAGTCCAGATCTATCTGTGACACTTCCACCTTGGCAGCTCGGTCCACCTGCTCGTTGTTACGATGCTCTTCATTAGCCCGACTCTTAGGTACATGTGCATCCACATGTCGAACTTTCACAGTCAGCTTTTCTGCCCGGGTGGCGATGTCCTGCCAAATCTCAGCGGCCCAGATGGGTTTTCCTCTGCGCTGCCAGTTAGCCTTTCTCCAGCGATCTAACCAGCCCCACAGTGCATTGGCTACCATCCAGGAGTCGGTGTAGAGATAGAGCCTTGGCCATTTCTCTCGTTCAGCAATATCTAAAGCCAGTTGGATGGCTTTAAGCTCTGCGACCTGACTCGATCCACCTTGTCCCTCGGTAGCCTGTACAGCTTGTCGTGTGGGGCTCTATACTGCAGCTTTCCATTTCCGATCTGCGCCTACAATTCGGCAGGAACCATCGGTGAAGAGGGCATAGCGTCTTTCACTCTCCGGCAGCTCGTTATACGGGGGTGCTTCCTCGGCACGTGTTATTTTCTCCTCTGCTTCTTCTGAAGATAATTTAAAAGTCTCACCTTCAGGCCAGTTTGTTATGATTTCCAGAATCCCAGGGCGATTCGGGTTTCCAATACGGGCGCGCTGTGTGATGAGGGCAATCCATTTGCTCCACGTGGCATCAGTGGCATGGTGAGTAGAGGGAACCCTTCCCTTGAACATCCACCCCAGCACTGGCAGTCGGGGTGCAAGGAGAAGTTGTGTTTCTGTGCCGATCACCTCTGAGGCAGCTTGGACTCCTTCGTAAGCTGCCAAGATTTCTTTCTCGGTGGGAGTGTAGTTGACTTCAGACCCTCTGTAACTTCGACTCCAGAATCCTAGTGGTCGACCTCGGGTCTCACCAGGCACCTTCTGCCAAAGGCTCCAGGACAGACCATGGTTCCCGGCTGCAGAGTAAAGCACATTCTTTACCTCTGGTCCTGTCCTGACTGGTCCAAGGGCTACCGCATGAGCGATCTCCTGTTTGATCTGGGTGAAGGCTTGCTGCTGTTCAGGGCCCCAGTGGAAATCATTCTTCTTGCGGGTTATGAGGTAGAGAGGACTCACAATCTGGCTGTACTCAGGGATGTGCATTCTCCAAAAGCCTATGGCGCCTAGGAAAGCTTGCGTCTCCTTCTTGTTGGTTGGTGGAGACATCGCGATGATCTTATTGATGACCTCAGAAGGAATCTGACGCCGTCCATTTTGCCACTTTACTCCCAGGAACTGGATCTCTCGGGCAGGTCCCTTGACTTTGCCCTTCTTGATGGCGAAACCGGCTTCCAGGAGAATTTTGATGATTTTCTCTCCTTTCCCAAATACTTCCGTCGCTGTGTCCCCCCACACAATGATGTCATCAATATACTGCAGATGTTCTGGAGCCTCACCCTTTTCCAGTGCAGCCTGGATCAGTCTATGGCAGATGGTGGGACTGTGCTTCCACCCCTGGGGCAGTCGGTTCCACGTGTACTGCACACCTCTCCAGGTGAAAGCAAACTGAGGCCTGCACTCTGCTGCCAGAGGAATGGAGAAAAAGGCATTGGCAATATCAATGGTCGCATACCACTTTGCTGCCTTGGATTCCAGCTCATACTGAAGTTCTAACATGTCCGGTACAGCAGCACTCAGTGGTGGTGTGACTTCATTCAGGCCACGGTAATCCACCGTCAGTCTCCATTCTTCACTGGACTTACGCACCGGCCATATAGGGCTGTTAAAGGGTGAGTGAGTCTTGCTGACCACCCCTTGGCTCTCCAGATCCCGAATCATCTTATGGATGGGGGCCACTGAGTTTCTGTTAGTGCGGTATTGCCGGCGGTGCACTGTTGCTGTAGCAATTGGTACCCGCTGTTCTTCAATTCTCAGTAGTCCTACAGCAGACGGGTTATCTGAGAGACCAGGCAGGGTATTCAGTTGTCTTATGTCTTCCGTCTCTACGGCTGCTATCCCAAAAGCCCAGCGATGTCCCTTTGGGTCTTTGAAATATCCACTCCTGAGATAATCTATGCCGAGGATGCATGGGGCGTCTGGACCAGTCACAATGGGGTGTTTCTGCCACTCATTCCCAGTTAAACTCATTTCAGCTTCTAGTACAGTCAGCTGCTGGGATCCTCCTGTCACCCCAGAAATAGAAATGGATTCGGTCCCCACATACCTGGATGGCATCAGGGTGCACTGAGCGCCGGTGTCAACCAAAGCCGTGTATCTTTGTGGGTCAGACGTGCCAGGCCATCGGATCCACACAGTCCAATAGATCCGATTATCCCTTTCCTCTACCTGGCTAGAGGCAGGGCTCCTCTAATCCTGTTTTTGGTGCACGATGTTCTTCTCCCGTAAATGTGTTCCTGAGGTCCCTTCAAGAGGATCAGTCATATTATCCTTTCCATTCTGTCGGGGGTTCTGTCCACAAGAGACTGGGGCAGTGTTGTACCTAGATGAGCCTCCTGAAGTGGATGTTTCTGTTTTCAATTCACGTACCCGGGCTGCTAAGGTGGAGGTGGGTTTCCTATCCCACTTCCTCATGTCTTCCCCATGCTCTTGAAGGAAAAACCAGAGGTCACGTCGTGGAGTTTGTTTTCTTTCCCTGACTGGAGTACGTCTGCTCTTGATGGCAGAGACTCGGGTTGGTTTTGGTGTGGCATGGAAAAATCTTTCTGTGAGCTCTTTCCTTAGTTTCTGATGGCTCTCTTCAATCAATCTCCGGACTTGCTCGGCCAGGTTTGTTTCTACTGATGAGACCTGGGTGCGTAGTGGGGCGGTGACAGTGTCCTCATAAATTCTCAGTTTGTTTGTTAACACGCCCACCTGGTCTTCGCCTTCCCTCCACTGCAATGTTGCCAGGTAGCGAGAGTATATCTCTGGTCCGAGCCGCGCGAATCTTAGCCACATTTGTGAAGTGCACCGGACATTATCTGGGCTCTTGGGGAATCTCTCGTTGTCTGAGAAAATGATCTCTAGCACGGCCAATTCCCTCAGGCATCGGATACCTTGTTCTATTGTGTTCTATTTCCTTTGGTGCATCTGGAGGTCTTCTTTGCACAGGTATCTGTCCCGTACACTCAGCAGCAATCGCCGCCAGAGGCTGAGAGTTTCCTGGGTTTTCCCAATCCCCTGGTCAATGACCACATCCTGAGACAGGGATCCCAGTTGTCTGGCCTCACTTCCATCCAGAATAGTGTCGTTAGCTGCAGCGTCCCAGATACGGAGCAGCCAGGTCAAGATGGACTCATTCGCCTGACGGGTGAATTCCCTCCGTAGGTCACGCAGCTCCCCCAGGGATAGAGAGCGAGTGATGATCTCTGGCTCTGTCTCTTCTGCTTGGTGAGATGGTCCTGCCGCATCCTCATCAGTCGCTATGCGGACTGATTTGCTCTTGGATTTCTTTTTCTGGACGGGGGCAACTGCTACAGGCTTCGGCTGTTCTGATTTGCTTTGTTTCTCCTCAAGAAGACAAAATAATGTTCTGATCTTCAGCATGAGGTACACGGTGCTGGTCAAAGAGAACAGAACTGACAAAAATATTATGCCATCCCTAGCATCCAGAGAGAACTCAATATTGTCAAGGACGGCTGTGCCTGACCTGAAATGTTGGAAGAAACCGCTCTCTCCTCCTAGCCCCAGAGGCTGGGTGCGATTGCTGAGGAGGTCCCAGACGAAGCAGCTCAGGTTAGGCCAGGCAGACAAAGTCGAATATATATAACGAATGGTGTTCATCGCCTCACAGGTAACCATGCCATAGGCATAATAAACCAATAGAGCAATTCTCATGCCGTTCCCTGGTCGCAACAGGAGCAATACAACGGGCAGATAGTATCCCATTTGAGGAAAAATATAGAGAGCGAGATACAGTACCCATATAGATAAGCTGAGCATCATGGTGATAGGATTTCTGAGTTTCCCCTGGTCGTGCCCCACGTTGGGCGCCAAAATATGTGTTGGTTTGAAAACAAACCAGTGGGAGATCACAAGTCAAGATTGAAATTAAAAATAAGTGAAATAATATAAGGAAAAGCACTGACAAAGTCAGATACAACCTAACACCCTGTTAGGGTGGTAGTAGCAGTCCAACTGAAGTAGTCCAGTTGAAGCGGTGATCCTGTGAAGGTCTAGTCTCCAGCTGAAGATCCAGTGTAGCTCTCGTCCTCTGGGAACCCAGTAGACAGGGCTAGCTCAGGCAGTTCCAAGGCCAGGTTATATCCAGGTGGAAACACCTGGCTCCTCCCTCCTGGGCAGAGCATCTCACAATGGGATGAGATAAGTCCATGAGTCACACGGTGGGTCCCTGATGGCCCATTGCCTGTCATGCGGGGTGGGTCATTAGCAAGTGATGATAGCTAACGGATGGCCCATTGCCTGTCGTTCGAGTGGGTGATAGCAGCTAATGGCCCACAGCTGGTGGTAATAGAATACTTAACTACATCAATATTGCAACCTAGGACACCTTGCTCTCCCAAAACTATACTGTGCATCAAATACCCTGTAAATTGTCCCAGAAATTTCCTCAGTTCATTGAATAGGGTAAAAGTATGTGACTGTACATATGGCAGTAGCAAATTGTAAAGAGACAGTAGAATTATCTGTAACATTAAAGGAAATGAAGAGACTGCTGTATTTCAAAGAAACAAACAAAAACTTTTCTTGAACAACTGTTCACTGAGAAAGAGTGATTGAAATAAGCATCTCATACTTTACGGCAGGTGGCTTGAGCAGCCTTAAAAAACTTAAAAAGTTTTCTGAACTGTCCTTCCCCACTCCTGGCCCCCTTATTGAGGCATGGGTACACATTACCAGGGCACCACGCTGCCCAAGTTAAGGATCAGCTAGGGCAAGCCAGTACTATTTTGCTTGTCACTATCACAGGAATGAGTATTGACTGCATCAATCAGGAATTCAGCATCCCCGGCTGTTCAAGGGAGCAATTCGTCATTGCTGCCCGGAGCAAGTTATTATGAAAGACAAGCAAAAATGGGTGACTGAGTGGCTGGACATGTAAAAGATGTATTCCCACTGAGTGTTTATAGAGGAACATTGCACTGATCAATATGTATTGTTCAAAATCAGGCAGTTTAGATAACACCGAAAACATCAATGTAGACTTCCAGTGCTTGTCACCAGCTGAGGTAAAGAATCAAGTAGCAAGTGGCAAGCAACTGACTAAATGGCACTGTGGAACCATGTATGGTTTTAGTGCTGCTTCTTGCAGCTGCTGATAAAATATTCATTTTTGCCTGTCCTTGAAATCTGCCTTGTATTACCAAATGGAGGAGCTGATGTTCTGCAAACTTGAGTATTTTGTGTGTGCTGGTTCTTTACAGACAGCAGTGTGCCAAGATGTTCTGCGGAAGCTCTGCCAATATGCAAAAAGGAAAATGGTATTTTACGGCCAAAGAAAGCACAAACAAGTACTCAGCTTGTGAGAGGGGGAAGAGATGAGTTCTGGAAACCTACTGTCATTACTCAGTTTTATCCAAAAATTGCTTGGCACCAAAATAGTTCCCAGTTCTGGGAAGAGACACAAGTATATAGAAATCCCTCCTTGGGAAGTGCCTGTCTCACTGAGATAGCATGTGATGCTCTTTTCAGCTTTCCGTTTCACACTGGTTTCTGCTCTTTATATTGGTAACCAATGTATAAGCCTAATTTTGAGCTATTTGTCATATCACATAGTTAGTTTGCATACATTCTTCATTTGTGCTTCAACACTATTTGACCAAAATCTCTCCTATAAAATAAATGTACACAAGTAACCAAGACTCATTTAATTAAGAAAGAAAATGTGTTTCACAAAGAGAGTAACTCTGATTGTAAGTCAAAGCACTGGTAAGTTAAAATCAATGAACTGAGGCAATGTTATGTGGTTTGTGTCACAAATAATTAAATCACATAGGAACTTATGAGTACATAATTCATGGCCAACTTCTGTCAAAATTCTACAGCCTTATGTATTAGTAATTTCCATACAGATGGACATAATTTTTATCGTTTTTCTTCATTTGTAGATAATTCATTAGGAGGCGCAAGGGTACAATATAGTTCTTGAATTGTTCAAGTAGCGGCCTTTCTGTCCCATCCCATCCCATCCCATCCCATCCCATCCCATCCCATCCCATCCCATCCCTATACTGTTTTGAATCAATTTGCAGCTCATTTTCAAAGGGTTTTATTTGAGACAGACATTCTTTGTTAAGCAAAAATGTAGAAGTGGACAATTAGAAAAATCTAAGAATTTTATTGCTGGTTTTATTGCCTGGAAAATGCTAGGAGAGTCTATACTTAATAGTCCACATGCAAAATAGAATAGGAAATAAAATTAAATGTTCGCTGCAGTGGTAATATCTCTTTTCTCTCATCTTTCTGTAACAGTACAAAAGTTTGCTCTGTGTGCTGGCACCACAAAATATTGTTTTAAACCAGCTTTTCTCTGTCTTTTAAGCTTCTGAGGTTTACAGTCATACTTGTTTATTAGCTATAGGAAAAATATGTGCTAGATATTCATACCAAATTACTTTTTTCAAAGACATTTAGCTACCAAGTTATTTTTAATCTTATTTTATTTCTACATATTCAGTCATAGTCATAGAATGGACAAAGAAAGTGCTGATTAAGCTTACTTCCTCTCTTTACAGAGGAATTAAACGCAAGTATTAAGTGAACCTAAACAAAAGCAACCAGTGTTTTTTATACACCCTTGGCCACAGGCCTTCTATAAACATAACAACTGACTTTAGGAATTTTCACTGGCATCTCAGACAACTGTGGGTGTGCAATAGCAAAATGTTATAGGAGGCTTTTGTCCTACTGCAATAGGTTTTTCATGATCTTAGCACTGACTGCAGTTGTATGTATGGTCGAAGGAAGTGTAGCCATGAAAAAGTGAGTGGTTGTCTTGTTACTAACCTGAGGGGAATAGGAAGAGTCAGGGCAATCCAACAGACCTGTGTAAAATAACCCTAAGAAGACCCAAGAGCAGAGAGACCAGCAAAAGCAAACTTCCCAGCAAAGAACTCAGCTACCTGGTGACTTAGTGCAAACACTTCCTCTTCTGGAGTGAGGCTCACAGTGGCAACTTTTGTATCCTGAAGGTCATGGGGAGGGTAAGCATAACACAAGAAGACAGGGTTAGATTGCAGAAAGTCAGCATACAGCTGAAAGAGCAATGGGGATTAGCAATAATTGGGTAATTTGAAATACATGTGTTAGTATCATTGTAACTGGATTAATACGTGTCTTTGTTGTTTTAGGCTGCCAAGACACTAATTAGGCTACTAATAAATACATGGCTCTGCATATGATGAGTGTTCTGTTAAGCCAAAACAAATTGCTTGTGGTTAATGCAACAAAGTGGTGGTGTATGAAGACAATGTGGGCAAACCTTGCTGAGAGGACTTGCTGAACATTTGAGAGGGGGAGAAAGCCAAGAGTGAGCTGGGGGAAGTTTGTTTTGTTGCTGAGGAGTAATCTAAAGAACCCCTTTTAAATGTTTTTGGCCAAGGAGCAGTCTTCTACTTCTTCCCTAGAGTAACTCTGAATTGATAGAGTAGACAGGAAACATTGAAGAGATAAGAAATGAAGCCCTATAAGTCTATAGAGGGGATAAAATATAGTAAGGAGGAAGGGAAGAGGAAATAAAGCCCTGCTGGATCAGGATTTCTGAAGAAGTTTCTGGGAGATTCACTCTGTCTCACACCCACATTCATCCAGGCACACATGGATGACCCAGTTCAGTCCTGATTTGGCAGGTGAAGGGGAGGATCTGGTTATGGAGAGCAGGCTTTTTTTTTTTTTTCTTTTACCTTGTGAGGTAAATACCAAAAAGCTGAACACCAACTAAAGACACTAAAATTTCTTTGTACTAGTAGTAAATAGGGATGCATGTGTGGAGCTACCAAAATTAATTGCATGTGAACAAGATTTATCTGGTTGAGATGCATTAAAAATACTGTATGGCCCAGTAGGTCCCAAATGACCTTAGTACCTCAGGGAAGGTAGTTATTCAAACAGAACTATGTAAAGTAGAAATAACTTTGATATACTATCAGGAAGAAAGGGCCAGCTCAAATTTAGAGTGTTTTAGATGAGTTTATGTTCTCAGATTTTCCCAGTTCGAGTGAGAGACCTGTATCTAATATGCTATAGATGCCCTGTATGAGGAATGTAAAAGTATGTGACTTTGCTAAATCCCAGGTAGGATTTATGTAGTAGGGGTAGGGCTTAGATACAGTTTTAAGTGCTTAGCACAGCAGAAGTTCTAAATTTAGTCAATATAAAGAAGTGTCTATAATCCTGGCACTTCTCACATACACACCTTTCTGTGATTTCCTTTATGAAACTGAAATATTCAATAAGATGCTTTTTCCATTCATTTCCTTCAGATTTTCTTAACAGTTTTGTTTTAATGTACTGAAAGACTGTACAAAAATCTAGCCACTGATTCAGTCGCTACTCTTTCCGTCCCAGGTGAGCTGTTTTCTCTAAATTCTTAGTAATACCTATGTCCAAAGGAGTTTGCAATGAGCTTCACTGAGATGCAGATCCAGCTGTAAATGTCATACTTTGTGTAAAAATGCTGTTACTGTTCTCAACAGGTCAATGACCTCTTCTTCATACACTCAGATCTAGTTTTTATTAAGCAGGGACAATCAATTAAAATAATCTTCATATAGCTATTATGTCACATTTTATACATACTTTGATCAGTCATGACTTTGAATTCTTCTAATTTTTCTTGTGGTTCATTACCAACTGTTAGCCTACTTCTGTTTTTGATACCAATTAGAATTTATGGTTTTAGATGGATCTGCAATTCAATCCAATTTTATATATATGGATAGGCTATACACTGTAAACAAATCAGAGAGCTGAAGAATTCTCTACTCACCAAGGTTATGTTGCAAAAGACATTTTTAATTTTTTGTGCAAGAGGATAATTTGGGCAAAAGATAATTAATATAAATAGGGTTCTTTTTCACTTATAATTTTTCTGCTGAAGAATGAAAGAGGATTGTATGGGTTGTTATTTGTATAGTACGCAGAAAAAGTATTTCTGCAAAAGTGTTGACAGGACTTTTTTGTTTGTTTACTTGCTTCTAGAATTAATTTCATTTATTTTTGTTTCTTCTCCTTTGAAAGTGAAATATTTTATTTTCTATAAATTAAGGAACTGCTTTAATTTTCCATTGCAATACTTAAAAAGAATGCTGTGATATATGTGCCTACATTATTTTTGTGATGGAAACAGAGTGTTTTTCAAAAGCTGAAATATTTTTTGGCCCTGAAGATATCACTGTTAATTATTACCAGAGAAAATCAACATCAAGAAAAAGGAATCTGAACTTAACAATGAGGTATTTTAATATTATATTTTAGTATAGAGTATTTTAGTATTATATTTTAGTATAGCGTATAGAACTCAAGAAACAATCTGGGTTACTGAATAGTTCAAGATCTACCCAGAGACTTCAACCACATTTCAGAGTGCCAAACAATGTGAAGCTCAGATCTAGGCTCCCACAAAGAACAAGAAAGGAGGGTACAATTCAGGTATTACTACAGAGTAATAAAACAGTATTGAATTTGAGTTGGAATTTTTGCCTGATATGTAAGGGACGGTTGAGGAAATAACATTGCAATGCAAGGAGAGCTAAAGAATAATAACAAAGAAATCTCAGAAATGTCATTGACTTCTTAAGTGTCTGTGGACAAACAGCTTATTGTCTCTATTTCTATTATTTTCCCTCATATAGTTAGGCTTAATTTATATGAGAGGAGTGTTTTGGGACAAACAAACAAGGAATATTGAGAAATAAAAGACATAATTAACAGAATTAGGTCAAGACACTCATTCCATTTACTAGTACAGAATTAAATTAGTCTGAGGCAGTGCCTGAGATTTTATATTGGTGGGGAGAATGGGAAAAAAAATCAATAATAGATTGTGTAAAGAGAAGAGACATTAGCTTAGGCTGTTTAAAATTTAGGAGTAAAAAAACCAATGTTCAATAGGATGAATTATTGGATAAAGTCATATGATTCATTCAAAACTGAAGGAAGAGCCTGTTTATTTTGGGTGTGTATAGCAGTTGATTGAGAAACTTTTGCATCCTTCCTATGTGTGTTACCCCTTGACTTGTGCTGTAGAACACATCCATGAACAAATCAATGTTAAAAATTACCTAGTAAAGGGAATGAGCCACTAGGGCAGCAGATATAACAAAGAACCTCCAAAGCAGGTATTGCTAGTAAATCCCTCATAAATCAAAAACTTGAGACAAATTATTTGAGTATGGCCCAGGAATTGAAAGAGTTGAAATGCTGAAAATAAAAACCAAATGGCCAACCCAAAATATCCTCTAATATTCCATTGCTTCTTGAATTTATGAGCTATGACTACTCAAGCATTAATGTAATTACTATGGTTCAAAAATACGATGCAGAAAGAGAGAACAGGTGTGAGGACCTTATGCCTACACAATGCCTGTTTCAAAGAGAGTAATTTTTGTCTGGCCTTCTGAGCTGAATACTCCAGCACTTGGAGAGAGCCTTTTAGTTTATTTCCAGACAACACATCATCATCCTGGAAGAATACCCAAAATCAGTTTAAATACTGAGAGTTCACTCTGAGGTCCCAACCCAAGCATGGTAAGTCAGGAGATGCACTTCAAAAGTGAATTCAAACTAAAACTCTAATGTAACTGTATTTTTTCCCTTCCAGCTTGCTCCAGAGAAAGAATGAAAAATTCCTGAAATTTGCTTATTGCTTCCCTCTGTGGTAGGAAGGAAGATCCGTAAGAACAACTCAGTGTGGGGAACAGCACAAGTGAGAAATAACAGTTCATGCTCGATATCACTGCAAAGACCTTTGATTACTAAAACTATAAACTATAACCTTTTCTGAATCTTAATGATGACCTAAAAGCCACAACTGTGTTCTCCTCTTCATTAGGAAAAAATTCCAGAACACAGGGGCCCATTTTCTGTCATCTCATTCAACCATAGGCCATGCCCAATTTTGCATTGTTTCATAGGAAGCATGAGAGGGATTGATTCTGTTACTTAAGGCTTGTAAATATTAGACAATTTAATAGAAATGCTTGAGGCCAAGTCAAGGTGTTGGGCTATGACTTTTAACCACACAGCAGAAAATGATGTTGAACAATCTTGCTGCTCTGCTCTGTATTGTCTGCAACATGTATTTTGTAATATATGAGTTTAAAAATATGATACCATACTGAATGGAACAGAGATCATAATTTCAAAGAAATGGTAAGTCACCTCCGAAAAATCCAATTCTGTAAAACTACTTCCCTATACATCTGTGCATTAGCTATAGGGTACTGATTAGGCAACCTACCTGTTCAGGTTAATTTAGCAGTTTACATGAATCTTAAATTTATTTGTAGTGAGTCAGTCGCCTGCACTTTTAAGAAACTTTATGTGCAATACGGTAATTCATCAACACTATTCCTGTCACTGGGATTTTCCTAATTTATTTGTGTAACTGCCAACATCAAAGATTACTCATGAAATAAAAGATCATCCCATTTCATAGCAGAAAGAATTTAAACATCAAAGTTTGCTAGTGGTTCAGTGAATTTGTATGTTAATTTTTAGTTCCTGACAGAAATTCCTCACTAGGTCAGAATTATAAAGCTTTTCCAGAGAGAAATAGTTTGCTTTACAGAAATATAGAATAATTAGTGTTTTCATAATTAGCTCATTAGGTAAATATTTTACCTGAAAGAGTTGATACCAACATATGTCAAGTGATTTAATGTGCTCAAAAAAATTTTAGTTTTATTTTAAACTAAGAGAAACTTGTTCTCAAAAGTGTATTATTTATAGCATAACAGGAGCCTCAGTGTATCCATAAAGTTCAAGACACAAAGACTGTCTTCTTATAGAAAGGTCAGATGCTTTTGTTAAAACAAAACAGAACAACCCCACACTCCCAGCCCCAACTTTTCCTCTTAAGTAAAGACATCTATCATAGTCAAGCATATTTCTCCATTGTACCATAGAATGGAAGCTCAGCCATAGTTCCAACATATGGTAACCTAGTTCATGAGTTTTTTCCCTGCTTATATTTCAAGGTCACTTAAATCTAAGAACTTTAAAGCAAACTACAACTAAAATTGTCAGGTTTTGTTTCCCTAACCCACTTCTTTGTATTTGAAGCTGTTCTTATTTGTTAAAGGATCCATCTTTTGCCCCACTGAGATCACTGAGAAGTAAAAAACTAAAATCTGAAGCCAATGATCAGCTGCTACTCTCTTTTTATGAAAAAGTTTTGGAGGGAACTGATGTTTTCCTTCAATATTAGAAACTAATAATATTAGACTATTCTACTAAAATTCGTCAAGATATACCACTATGAATAGATTTTGAAGTGGGCCAAATTTTCAAAAGTGGTCTTTAAGTTGCAAGCTCAGTTTTGTGTGTACCATTGATAGTATGTCTTTTTGAATCTGCAAATTATGTACCGAATAGTGAAGGTTTGTGTTATGATCCAATTATTAAGGTTCTTTGGAAATACCTCTGCCTGAATTAAGGTACAAATGAGACCATATGCCAGTCAATGGTATGGGTTTTATTTAATAGAAAATATGAGAGAGAGGGGGAAGAGAGAAAAAGAGAAGTAGGAAAAGAGGTGGGAGAGACAGAAAGAGGGAAAGAGAAAATATCACCATCTGTGGATCTCAACGATGTTGCATTGATCTTCTCCAGCCGGTCTTCTCGGTGGTGGTGGTCCCCCCAAAAGCACAGGATGCCATGGGTTAATATACACTCAGGCCAGGGGCAATGTCCAGGCATGTCCCCCCAGGGGAGGGGCAGTCTCTAGCAGCAGACACTGCTTGCATCACCTGCAGTCCTGTGGTGCAAGGCCTCTGGGGAGCACTTTGGGGGTCTGTGATGGATTGTGACTCCCCCTCAGCTGCCTCTCACGTGAAAGTCCCGTGGATGTGGCCTGTGGGGTTGGGGATTCCACAGCTGGGCCAGTTTGTGTAAACCTGGCTTCTGTGAGCTGTGCTCTGCCCCCACCCCAAACTCAGCCAGGGATGATTCTCAGCACAGCTGGTGGCTTTGGCTTTTTGTGGATGCATTCCTTTCCCTCAGCCTGAGATGATTGAATGATAGGGTTTCCCTTTACCTAATCTCAGCAGTTTGACTCAGTCTAAAGTCTCAGTCAGGTATCTTCAGGGAGGCTTCTTTGATTGTAGCTTCTTTATGCACTTTTTGTTATAATGAGCAAAACTTTAGATCAATTTTTGAGGCATGAACTATTTCAGTCTCTGACAATTTGTATCTAATTTGTGCCATTACTCTTTTCATAGAATCATAGAATACCAGGACCTTGGAAAGGACCTTGAGGATCATCTAGTTCAACTTTACCTGAAAAAATTACAGTCCTCAGATCACCTTTGTAGCCCTTCTCTGGTCCTTTTCCGACTGGTCCACATCTTTTTGCATAGAGTGAACCTAAACTGAACACCATGTTTCAGGTGTGGCCTGACAAGCACTGGGTGGGACAATGACTTCTGTGTCTCTGTGGTGATGCCCTTGTTGATGTAGCCCAGCAGCCTGCTGGCTCTCCATACCACAGCAGCACTGCTCACTCACACTGAGCTTGTCATCCCCAGGACCCCCAGGTCCAGGTCCCTTTCCACAGAGCTGCTCCACAGCCAGGTAGATCCCAGCTTGTGCTGTTCTTCTGGGTTTTGTTTTCCCGGGTGCAAGAGTTTAGACTTTTGAGTAAGTGTTAATATTGGTCATAAAAATGTTCCGGGAGCTGTGTTTGAAAATAGGGTGTAGGTGTAATGTTACAGGTAATGAATTTAATATTAACATTTCTTACCATTTCTCTTGTATTAATCTTGAATTAGGCTTTTCATGGTTAAAAAAGTATGAACAGATGGCTCCTCTTTTGAAATTCCAGTGTTATTTTTGAAAAATATTTTTGGGCTTCTGTGTTAATTTGCTGACATTATCACAGTTCAGTGGGAATCACAATTTAGATTTAAAATGTAACAACCGGTTGTCATTATTCCATTTTTTACATTCTGCTTCTGCTGAAGTAGTGTATTAAGAGTAAACTAAAATAATATGTCTTACAGAAATTTACAAGTAGGCCACTAAACTATGTAGAATTAAAACAATCTGGATATTAAAAAAACCACCATAAGCTCTCATCATATTGGCTAGCATAGTTGAGTAATCACCCCAAGCAAGATTCCTTCTGTGATTTAAGCAGGTATTTTCTGTGGAGATACTATCCCATCTTGCTCCCATTGCCTGGCCAGGAGACAGAGTTGACAGAGAATTGCAGCTACTCCAAGGGCTTTGTCCTCTTCATCCTTGGTGAGTGCATGGCACCTTGACATGCAGGGGGAATCATAACTATAATTTTAGCTATGAATAAAACTGGCACTAAAAAAGAAAATGTATGTGCCATCTCTGAGCCTTACTGTCTGTTGCTGTGGCAGAATACTCGTTAAAAAAACAGTCATTTTTGTAGGGGAGATAGGAAGTAGAAAACACCAGGGGGTTTGTGTTTTCTTTTTGTTTTCCTTTTTACATGGGATGTTGCCTCTGCTTCTGCTGCTGGTGGTAATACTTCATCTTTTTGGCAGCATAATAGCATTTTTCTCAGTGTTATTTAAAGTGGAGATGCTTAATGATAAACACAGTATCCATTAGTGACAAGAATTTTAGCTCTCTGTATCTGTAGACTGTAGTCTGCTTAAATCTATCTCATTTTATGGATTTAGAATTGTTAAAATCTTGTGGTCACCTAGCTACCAACCATTTCTGTTTTTCTCTTCTTTCAGCCTACTCTCCAGCATAAGTATTCGTGTGTGTGAAAAGATTTGCAGGGAGCTTGCTTTTCCCCTTTGGTACACAGAGACTCAAGTAAGGAACATCTGTAATATCTGACCTTCTGTCCACAGATTCCCCAGTGTGCACAAAAACATCCAGCCCCTTTGTATTTTGATCCCTCAAAGTGCAGGGATATGCTGTAAGTCAATCAAAATCAAAATATTTAAATAAATTATGAGGATTTGAAAATTAAATAAAATGAGTGAAATCCATGGATTGCCTTACATTTTCAAAATTTGTAGTGTGTTTCAGAAAGATTGCTGAAAGTCGATTTTTCATTGCAGAAAGGAGTAACTGCTATGAAGTCTCAAAGAACATATTTCACTTGTCCTTCATTTTCCTAAGCTTCAAGCTTTGAGAAACAGTTTTCTAGATGTGATCTCATCCCACAGTCTTGTTGTTTCTCTTTAAACCTGAATTAACCAGCTTTTAGAACAATAAAGAAGAGTGGGATGAAGAAGAGTGAAGTATGTTTCCCTCATGCTAAAAAAAGAAAGCAAAACAAATCAACCCAGTTGCTCCTTTCCTTTTTTTTTATTTCTTTTTTTTTTACAGAACCACTCCCACTGCTGCTGGTATCAAGTAATGAAGCCTGGCAAGGAAAGACCTCTTGCTATGGAAAAGTGCATCTGCATGTTTTAGTAAACATTTGTTTTTAATTGACCAAGTTGTGAGAGTTCACAAATCACACACTGGGTGTGTACGATAGATTTACTTTGTACATTTTTGCTAAGTTTCTAAAATATTAAGGGTATCTCCTATGCTGGATAATGAAATATGTTCTGCAGGTGCACAGATCTGAGGAAAAACTTCAGCAGGAGTCCTGCCTGTTGTTGGCAACATTCATCAAAGAAAATCCATCTACTGCAATGCAGAATGTGAGGTCATATAATAGAAACATAGAATAATTTAAGTTGGAAAAGACCTTTGGTATCATTGAATCCAACTGTAAACCTAACACTGCCAGGTCCACCATTAAACCACTTCCCTAAACTCCACATCTACGTGTCTTTGAAATACCTCCAGGAATGAAGACTCAGCCACTTGCCTGGGCAGCCAGTGGTTGACAGTCCTTTCTGTGAAAGACACGACTTGAAAACTCCTTATCCTATTACTTGTTACCTGGGAAAAGAGCCTGATCCCACATTGCTACAATCTCCTTTCGGGTAGTTGGAGAGCAAACTCTCTGAGCATCCTTTTCTCCAGGATGAATGACCTCATTTCTCTCAGCTGCTCCTTGTAGGACCTGTTCTCTGCAAAAATCAAAAGCTCCATTTTCTTTTCTTCCCAGGCAGTCTCAAAACTCGCAGAGCTGTCATTCTGCTCCCTTGCCTTCTTACTTAATGTGGGAGTCCCATGTGTGAGAACTATTCTTGTGGTCCTTTGCTCAGTGGGAATAGTTTCTGTCTTTCGGACATGAGGGTCTGGATCCTCACTGGAAATGAATGGCTTAGTTTTGAGGGGTTCTGAGAGATCATGTAGTTCTAAACCCATCTGCCATGGGGGATGCCACCCACCACATCAAGTTTCCCAGGGCTTGCACCTGGCCTCAAACATTTCCAAGGATAGGGCATCAACAATATGCCTGCAGGTGTTACAGCTCTCTGCAAGGATGCCCACACAAGCCAAGGCTGGGCACCTATTTCAGATAAATAGAATGAATCCAGGTATTTTTCCTCTGTTACATTAAGAAATTCACCTGAAATCTCTGCCTAAGTATAGTCTTCCTTCAAAGCTACTTGTATTCTGTGGTTACAAATGGAATTCTGAGACAATATTCAATGTGGATATTAAGATTTTATTTTAATTATTTG
The DNA here is from genome assembly GCF_008360975.1 of Lichenostomus cassidix. Lineage (NCBI taxonomy): Eukaryota > Metazoa > Chordata > Aves > Passeriformes > Meliphagidae > Lichenostomus > Lichenostomus cassidix. Next base: position 93,691,714 of record NC_139483.1, on the reverse strand, counting down.
TATTAAGTTAGTGTATAGGAGATTCTGAGCCTATACATAGACATATTTTAAAAAACATCATACAGGAAAATTCTGCTCTTGGAACTTAAAGAAAAGGCAGATAGGCTTGGGAGGAAAAGTCTTAGCAGAACTTTCAGTAAGCACTTAATTTACTTAGGATGGAAAGTCCATTAGTAGTGAAAGGCTTATGCATTTTTGGAAATTACACACCTGGCAATTCCCCTAAGCTTAAACAGAGGGATAGAAAAAGTTGTGAAGTGTGTCCAAGCCTTTTAACAGACATTAAAATGGTACTTTTACTGGAAAACTCAGATTATTTTATATTATCCACTAAATTTAAATAGTTGCTATCCTTATCTCCTTTCTTCTTGTTCATATGATCTATAAAAATTGCAAAGAATCTTGTGAGGATTATGCCCAGATAATCCTTCAACATAAATTCAGCTGGGTTTATGGCAGCTTCATAGACCTGGAGCAGGAATAGAAAAAGCAGCCTTTATATTCTTGACCTCTAATCCAACCCTAAAGCAAAGAAAGATGACTGCCCACCAGTTAATAGCATGTTTGGGGCTTTTTTGCAGGTCCTTTTTTCCTGCTGGAAAACAAACCAACTATCCAAGGGTTCTGCATTTTCTTTGTATTGCTACTTCTATTTCAACAAACATAACATACACATTCTACATAAATCAGGTATTGTACTGAAGTGATTGCAGGCACTAACCTTTTCAAGCATCTGTACTGGTATACTGGGGGCTGGTCAGCAAAAACCATCTACAAAATTAGCTCAACATGCTTAAGGCAAAGCTGAAATTATTAATTGTGGAGGCATCAGCTCCTCCATTTGTACAATATATCAGAAAGCTAATGAAATAATTTTTTACCAGATTAAGTAGTGTCTGTATCTTTTAAAATTCTAAAGCCTATTATAACAGAACGTTTCAATAGATAAAGAGAACTTTGTGATCTGAAATTAATACAAAATTTTATTTAAGGAAGTGTTGTAAGTGCACGATTTTTTTTTAAACACGGAAAGTTCAAATATTTCGATGTTTCATATAAAGAAACAGTTTCATGTTGAGAAAATCATCTTAAAAAAAACCAGAAGTAGCGAAGCAGAAACAATAAATGAATCACCAAAATAGCCTTAAAAGAGTAATCATGCAGCACCATCAATGTGAGTTCATTTTAACCTCAGTGTCTCAGCAACAGGATGCCTTTACTCATGCTGGGATAGGTGGCATCAAGAGATTATTGCTCATACTCAGAACTGGGAAGGCTAAAGAAATGTTCAGAATACCACAAGGTTTAAGATAAGAAAAAACAAACAAACAAACCAAGCAGAGGCAAGTGAGATTAATGCTGTGAAAAAACTGCATTTTTTAGTTTTATACTGTTGATGCATGAGGAAGCATGAACTGCCCAGAGAATATGCCAAGAAAAGAAAAAACAGAATCAGCTAGGAAAGAAAGATGAGATATGGTTATTGTAACTCTGTGACCAGACTGTATTTGTATTTCCATGAAAACAAACAGACTCATAGGTGACCTTTGTGGAGATCAGGTAACAGAAATCACAAACAAAAGACTGAGAAGCTTAAAGACTTTAAAAGTTCTGAGACTATGAATTAGTTATTTTTCAAATATTTGGGACACAATTAAGAAATTATAAATAGTTTTGAGATGTTCTGTTTAAATATTTGAAACTGAAGAACTCTTAAATACATTGAAAAAATTGCACCCATCTGAGAGTACATTCACGTTTTTTGTATGATTATTTTTAAAGTTGAATGCTTTCTATAACTGTTCCTAGGACTGCAACAGACCCATCCATCATTGAATTTAGTTCCTCTCTGCCATAGTTGATACAGTAACTAGAAAGACATAAGACAGTTTAAAACAGTAAGACTAAATTTAACAGCAATCTTGATAGGATTGAAAGAAAAACACAAGCACTATGTCACAGTTCTTCCCTTCAAAATATTTAGCTGTTCTCTACATTCTCTGTCCACCAGCTTGCTCTAATCTTTTACTGTATTTTATCCTGGAAAAAAAATTAGCACAAAGTTAAAGTACCAGATTAAAACCACTGAGTAGTTAAATGCAAGTGCTGCTTAGTTCAAAAGTGTATTATTAGACCAAAACGAGAAGAAACAGAGTGAAGATTATAGTTCATGATTTACAGGTTGTCAAGCTATCCAATTTCATGGCACTTTTTAATGTTATGTTCCACTGGAACTACTAAGAGATGCAAATTTTCACATCAGTCTAAAAAGTTGGAAGGTTCAAAGCATGTTCAATATTCAAAGGTGAGTGGGTATAAGCTGATATGAATGTTTCACTTAATGTTTTTGACTATGTTCATGGTTGTATGGTATCTCCTATTAGTCAAAAGAATTTTAAAATCCAGGGATGCAGGCATTTTTTAAAATGTAACAGGAATGTTATTCTCTAGATTGGTTCATTCGCTGATGATTATGTACAACTAAAAAGTTGGGGGTGCTCAGGATTTTTAATTTTAGAGCATTAACTGTTTCACTATAGGATTTGCCTTTAGCAAAACTCTTCCTTTGTTCTTTATCAGTGTGCAGGGAAATGCCAAATCTTCAAAGATAAGTAACTCCCTAAGAAGTAATTTTTTGATATAATTCCTATATGTGTGATATACACATATCTTTGCTGTGGGAAAAGCAACATCCCTGAAAATATTTTATGTATTATTTTGACATCAGTGTGGCAAGGTTCCATCCTGTGTCAACCTTCTAAAAGCTTGGTATTGATTCCAGGCCTATACAAGCCATTTTGTAGTCAAAGGAGAAAAGACACATAAGTGCCAAAGGTATGAAACTCCCTAGATGTTGTTTGGTTGATACAATCTGGTGTTTGCAGAGACTCGAGAGAGCTGCTGTGAGATACCTAAAGCTAGGCTGGATGGACCATTTTAAACTCCCTTCTCTGTCAACTGATTGAGCTAGGGAGGAACACAGATCACAACCAGAATTTCTTAGAATCTGTTTTAATCATTAAGTTATTATTAACAAAATCAAGCTGCTCTTGTTAGTGGCAGCCAGCTGCTCACACACTTTTTGCTCACAGACTTCACCGGCACACTTTGCACACTCACTTGATTACCTGCTGGTGCCTGGCAGGGAGAACAGCCCCAGCTGTTGGCGTAGCAGCTCAGAGTTAAGTTATTTTGTAGTAGGTGGCAGAAAATAGCCTTAGTAATGCAAGATCACCTTTCAATCATAAAGATACAGCTCATGAAAGAAAGATGGAAGCCTACACTTTTCTTCTGATGCCTGCAGAGAATATGTGCACTACCATTTATGTATTATCAAGACAAATGCTTGATCACAGCTAGATGTATGACAGTATCTTTCATAGTCAATATTATATAAATAGCATGCAAGATTAATAGTCCAGCAGACATAGCCTAGAGCAGCTGGCCCAAAGTTATATTTTTCTTCAAAATCTGGGCAGCAGTTACAATGCTTTCACATAAGAGTACTTTGGGAGGATTATAGGGTGAGTGTACAGTCCTAAGTCCCAAGATTTTCCTTATGAATCTAATTCACATTTGCTGATATGGACACAAGAAATGTAGTTAAAATGATTCTCTTTTGCAAAATATTTAAGTTCTTTAAAATTACTTGTAATTTCTTTTGTGTCATTATCAAAGTGGGAATCTGTGTCTAGTTTACATATCAACAGTGCAGACTGTCTTTATTGTTTCAGGTTCCTGAAGCAAACTAATGTAATAATGGGAATAATAATCCAGAAGCAGGGTATAGTTACTTCTTCAGTATGAATAAACCTATGCAAAACTTGCAGCATAAATTGGACAGTTCTTCTTGGACAATGCATTTTTACAAAGGATTTCTTCTTTGTCATGGTATTGTCTTTACATATTTTTAGGCCTTAAATTTCCTTCATTGAATTTATTTTTGTTCAATTTGGTCTCTTAAGCTTTTGTGTTTTCTTTGTATATGTCTTTCCTTTCTGTCTTCTTAAGGGCTTATGATGCCTGATTTAGGATACATTTGAGTAATGTTGTACAGTTTACCTATGCTACATCTGAGTAACTCACATGGACTTTTGCAGTTGAGGCAAAGATGGGAAGAAAGTAATTTCTAAGGCGGAGTTTGTATTTTCATAGAACAGTCATTTAGAAGGAGTCAAATGAATTATGTTTTTAGGATTAGATATTTGTTGAGCGCTGACTGCCTGAGTAACTTGGGGTTACCATCTGAGACATCTTTCAAGTATAAGCCTAAAATTAGATGAGATAGAGCCAACCCTGAAAGTTTCCCAAACAAATTCTGTGAAGAAATGCTGTTGATACTGATGCATCTAAAATCATTCCTGGTGATCAGAACTTTCCTTGATTGCTGCTGCCATCTTTATGCAGCCTGTGGCTGTTCTGGACTGTGCTGCTTCCTCTCTGCAAAATACTTAGCTTTGCTTCTTTGTCATTCTGCTTTGAACATTTGCAGCAGTTCCAGTTAAAGGCAGGATGCTGAAATGGCATTTTATTCCACATCTACTGTGGTAATTGTCTCTTGCCAAAAAGGGCAAGATGTTAGTGTTTTGTGAACTTACTGGAGTAAATGGCTGTGTGGGAGCCTGATTTTCTGTTCTGCAGTGCAATCCTCCCTTTTACCTACCCAGAACATGCAGTCTGGGCTGAGTTAACCGCTCTGGCTTCTACTTTACTACGGTTTAGTGCCTTACATCAACCTCTGCTAATGTCATTCTTTCACTCTTGGGCTACTGAGGTCCATTAAAATCTGATCCCATGCAGGGCCTTAAGATTCATCAAAGCTTGATGTTTAACTCAAGAACACAAAAATCTGATTGAAATATTTTATATTCTTACTTTTTCTTGCTTTATGAAATTAAAGAAGGATCTTTCAAAAGCATTATTCTTCTTAAAATGCAATGATCTGCAAACTTCCATGGTATTATCTGACAACTTGTTCTACCTGACTTAACTGAAGGTAGCTAAATGTCTCTGAGACAGCAATTTATTTTTGAAAATATATTTATGCAATTGCTTTTTGTGACTCCTCTCACCTTTATGAAGAAATTAATGGTTGGGGTTTTTTTCAGGCCTTATTTCACCTGCATTCCCAGCCCTGTATTTGAATTCTAAATTGCTTCCACATTTTAATTGCAATTTCTTCCATACCAGCATTTCAAGATTCTCTCTTCTGGTTCTGCCCTTTCCATGATTTTTGCTCTACCTTCACAGTTAGTGAGCTGTTTTGAGGTGCTTGTGAATGAAAAAAAATGTAATGTCTGAACAGTTAAGCTACCAACATGGATAGAAACCTTTTAAATGAAGAGATAAGATCAGTGGACCGTGTCTTTGCGTATTACATCTTGTGTAAACCAGAAAGCTAATTTTAAGCAGCCACTCAAACACTTTGGCTACATATTGCCTGCTCAGGTCCCTGAAGCTGCCCAAGCCTACTTTTCAAAAATCCATTATCCTTATTTTCTATGCACTATTAAACAAAATTACCAATTGTTATATATTTATGCATTATAAATACTTGAGGGATTATTTCTTCAGCACAATGAAATGAAAATACTTTAATTTTGGGAAAATACAGTAGCTCTATGCTTTAAGCAGCTCCAAAAATATTAAGCCAGTTTATTTTACTCCAGAGGGACAATGTTCTGAGCTCACTAATGGCCTTATTTTCCTTTAGTAGAAAATTAAAGTTGTAAGTATTAGTAAGCCTATTGATACTTTTGTTATTGCTTTATGTTTGCATGAGAATAATTCATTGGCTAAAGTACAATTAAAATTTTACCTTTAAAAATCTGAGCATGATATATGGGATATGTACTTACAATGCTAAAAATTTCTCTGCAAAATTACTGGACTTTTACTTTGTTTTACTTCACAGTTGTGTTCCTCTGGTTTATAATCAACATATATAGATTTTGAAATAAATCAGTAGAATGCTTTCAAGCCATGTTCCACATTTTCTTATGTATGATTACTGGCAGTCTGTATTACAATCCCTATGAGCTTAAAGAATCACAGTAGTTCGGATGATGTCTCAAATCTGCTATGCTTCTGACAATGCTCTTCACAGACCCTCTGGCTATATCGATACTAGCAAATTAAATGTGCCAAGTACCCTTCTCTGGCACTGAACCTGTTAGCAAGCAACAATTAAAAGTTTAGCCTTGGAATTTGGAGGCGGGGATGGGAGAGGCACACTTCTTTCAAACAATCATGAATTCTTTGGGAGATCGGTTATGTGACCTGGACCAAAAATCTGCCAGGCTCTGCTAGATGGTTCTCTACTGACTCATATAGAAACACAGAACAAAAACTCATATAGAAACACCTGGAATATTTTCTGATGTGGTATAGATTACAGCTCTGAAGTTCAGCTGCAAATATGTTGGGCCATTTCCTGGCTTTCTCAAAGCTGGGAAATAATTCTACTCTTAATGTGTAAGGTTTTTCCTGGCTTTGAGGAAGGGTTCACATCACTCTCTTTCTCTTTAATCTCCTGCTCAGGAGGAGTGCAACGTGGCTGTGAAACATGGATTTTGCTGGGGCTCAACCTGCTATGTTCAGAGATTTTTACATATCTTTTCAGAACTCCTCTGTTCCATCCTTTGAGAACTATAGGCCTTCTGAGGAAGCTATAGATGGCAGGATAGAATCTACTTTCACAAATTTCTGCTATATGCAACAGTTGTACATGTGTGCAATACTCATTTAGCAGGAGCAAGTGTGAGCTTGGATGTTTCAACACCTTATATGACTATATGCTAAGAAAAGCAGAAGCAGGTATTAAAAACTGTAAAAATAGGGATTTCAACTGAAAAATTTATATAATTCTAATCACACTGAGGTAAATATCACTGAAACTGTGACTCCAGACATCTAGCTGGTGGGGATTTCCACTAGGCAGTGCAGTCTGCTTTTGTCAGTGTGAACATCTTGTCTTGCAGTGTCATGGTCCTGGGCTCAGTGCTGACATGGGCCATCCATGCAGAGCAAAGGGGGAAAAGCAAAAGTCAGTAAGGTTTAATTGAGCGTTAGGAGTTCCTGCAGGACTGGACCCCCCTACTGCCAGGGAAGAACTGCCCCTGCACTTGACTGAATGTCTGAAATATAGTCCTGGAGGTTCCAGTGACATGTAAACATTTTCCTGTTACATAGGCAGCTAACTACTACTTACAAAACTCAACAAATGGTGTTCTTAGACTACTTGTTTTATTCCTTATGCCACCTCATTATTGGAGATAATGTGTTCTGCAAGGAGGCAAAGTGCTGAGGAAATCCTGTGGGAGTTGCTGATATAACTGACATTGCATCTTACTTTACCATTTCAAGCACAGTTGTTGGACATGTCTGTCTAACAGCTGAAGTCAGCCTGCTTCTTCAAATGCCAGTGCACTACCAGTGGCATAAAAATATTTGTATTTTTAGATTCATCCATCACAGCTATTATTAAGTAGCAGTTTTTCCTGGAAGACCAACTGTAGAGCAAATATCTAGTCTGAAACGACCCTAACTCCAAGTAGCCCTAGAAGCATGATTCTGAACTGGGAGTCCTCTCTAACAAGTCCAAATACAGTGACAGCTTAAAAGCCCTTTTGTGGTAATATCAGTCCAATCCTTTAAACACCAAATTTGAAAAAAAAAAAAAACACACCAGGATATATTATACATATATATATATACACACACACACACATTTCTAATATATTTGAGATATAATCTTGAAACATAATGTATATTTCAAATTCAGTGAATAAACTGAATATATTCCATATATATATATACCTATCGATGTATATTTACATTTTTATACTATCGTATTGATTTATTCAGCTTTCTGTCTAATAGGTGTGTATTTTTTAAACAGATACAGCAGCTGGTCTCTTGAGAAGAGAAACACTATGCTATTTATAGAAAAATATTAAACAGCACCTCCTTTCATTTAATGCCCTTGGCTAATTTTTGCAAACATCTCTGTTTTCAGTAATGGGATTTTCTTTAAAAGAGCAGTGTCAAAGCAGAAAATTTTCAACCCATAGAACTCACAGCTGAACAGTCAAACCTGCAGCAGCAACTCAAAAATATGAGTGTAAGGAGGGTCTTATCTGCCGCCAGTTCTCTAAAAATAAAGTACACAAGAAATAGCTATGAACACTTATATTAAGCAGCAGAAATACACAAAAGCAGCAAATATGTAGAAAGAAATAGGAAAACTGCTTGTTAAAAAAATTTTTTAGTCCTAATGTGGGATTTGTAATCTTTCTGCCTCTAAATCAAAGACCAGATGTTTCTTCTCCTGTTTTTCCTGCTTCCTCAATTCTCCCACACTAGTCCATGTGCTTTGCCCCTACCTTTCCTGGCCTGCAGACCACTGTCATTACTATCCCATTCTCTGCCTATCTTACACTTCTGCTCACATCACTGTTGGATGTCAAGCTGCCACATTAAATTCAGATTGGTAGCATGAATTTTGTGTTAAATTCTTTTATGGATTAGTGTTAAATTTCTGTGGAAGTTTTTTACATATCTTATTTTTCTTAATTGTTGCAATATAATAAGGCAAATACAACAACTACAGGGGATTAAATGAAATTTTAGATCACACTGTAAGACTGACATTCTCATGTTCCATAAAAGAAAGTTTGATAGATAGTTTAGTCACAATTTTAGAAGCAAGCCTTTTATTCTATACATATGTAATATAATACATAAATGCCATTTTTTATACCTGCCAATATTGCTTCATTTTGGTGACAGTTTTTAGAGATAAATAGATAACTTTGTGTCTCATTACTTATGAAGCCCTCCTTGTCATCTTGGCAAGAAGCATAGGTAAAATGACTACAGCACCTCAGTTGAAGTAAGGATTAATTAGATGCATCACTGTTTTGTCGAGGGCTAGGACTGAGCAAAACTGAAGTCTGAATTAAGAAAGCCTAAACAACAAATCAGGTTGAATAATAACCTTGTACTAAGCAAAGCAGTCATCTAACTTGCTTCTTTGAGCAGAACATCTCATGTTTCAAAAATCTGTGGGGGACAGGTCAGACACCAACACAGGCATCACCCACTGCATTTGGTACCAAGTTCAAGATAAGGAATGAGATAGTCAGAGACAGCTTCTCCTTATCCACATAATGTATTCAGGGCAGAGTGAACTGCGAGAAATTACTCACCTGACTTGCCTTGTTTCAACATCATAGCAGTTTTCATTGGTTCTGGCTTTTCACAAGCTTGCTGGCCTGATCAGCTAAATCATGTGAAAGTGTTTTTAATTTCTTAGTGAAATAAATAGTTCCCAAATATGTCAATGACTGCAATAATCGTAAAACATAGTTGCATGCTCTGGAATTATGTAATTCATAAAACAAGGCTAAACATGGTTCTGTTTAACTTCAGACTTGAAAAAGGATTTGATTCTTAAACCTTATGAATTTTTTCTTCTGTGGTGGACTGTGATTACCACCCAACAACCAATTTAATACAAAATGGTTTAAAATTCTAGGTTATCAATTAAAAATTGCACAATTTGTTTACAATTTTTTTTCAGCACCTCTTATTATGAGTCTCAGGGGTTGCATATGAAACAGTCGTCTCTCTGACAACACAGACTAAGAGTGAAAAAGATAATCAAAGTTGCATTGTGTCTATAGAGACAATTGCTTCAATGTAAGCGTCTATGGCACCATACAGTGCATATTGCTGTCATTTTTCCAGTGATCATTCAATATAATATATCTTTTCTTGATTTATATACGTTTTAATAGATTAATTTTTCCTCTTTATGTGTAATCTTGAGTACTGTGAAGGTAAGGTGATGGAGGGCTGCAAAAGCCTGGTAATAGCAAAGAACCAAAAAGCCTGGGGAAATGAAGGATTGACCTTGTCTCTTCCTTTCATCTTCCTTGAAGTGCTTAGTGAATCCCTTGCCTGGACCTGCTCAGCTGCTGTCAGAAAGATCTAGGGTGGAGAGGTCTTCACTCACTTCTGGAGTGTGAAACTGCTATCTACATCATAGCCTATTCACACCACTCATCTAACAGTCTCAGATGCAAACTTTTTATAATTTTGTCTGAGGAATGGTTATTTCTTTGTGTAGCACTGGAGCTGAAGGACAAAATTTAGGGAATAAAGGTGGTACTATCAATGCCAAGCTGGAGGAGAAATGAGTTTGTTGGGAAAGAGTAGCTGCAGATTACCAAGGCAGCCATTGACCTTTTTCCTCTGAAATCTCCTTCATTCAGCAATCACTAGAAAGGGGTGAGCTTGAGCCCTGACTGTGCTGGCTGGAGTCTCACACAAGGTTGTACCTCAGCTGAGCAGAGCACACAAGAAAGCAGTTGTGTCTCTTTTTTCTCCTCCAATGAGTGGAGTGCAGCTGGGGAGTGGCAGGACACATCGCTGCCTGCTGAGCCTCACTGTGGATCTGTCACAAATTGATTCATTAGCTGGGATTCATGGGTCTTGAATGATTAGTAGTATAAAAACTGCACTGCAACCACTCAAAATGTGCTAAAATAATCCTTCTGAGCAAAACTGTTTTTACTTTGAGGTCTGAGTTCTTCCTCACAAAGAGTTAGATCGACCCAGGCTAAAATAAGTTAATATCCTACTGTTATTTTCATTACTCCAATTTACTATAGGAAGTACCTAAAATGCAGTGTTGTAGTGATTCAGATATCTGGGAAGCTCTCATTTGGACCAGCAGGAGACCATGAAGAATCAAATAAAATAAGCAAAGACATAGTGTAACTGAGGAAAATTGGCTATTAAAGGTCATGTACTTAGCACTGAAGGAGATTATCACTGAAGGATTTTGTTCATAATATTTTGTTCTCTTTTACACATTTAGTGCCTGCTGACCTTGTTAGTGTACCTATACAAATGTATATGTCCATGTCAAGAGTGTACAAAACTAGCTGAGCATTATTCACCAATACGGCAGCTAGAATAAACAGGAGATTTTTCTACTAAAAGCAGTAATTTCAGCAAGACCTTTAACTCTCTGACAATCTTATCTATTTGGGTTTCCACATAAGAGTAAAATAAGTTACATTTATAAAGTATAACTTCCCATAAATTGATCCAATTATTTTGGTTCAGGCAGGAAAAAACTTCAGAAATAACATCCCTGCAGAATCAAAATCTCTGAGCCAAATCTGCCTGGGAGATCTTTGAAAATAGGAATTTTTTTCCCCCTGTATGTTGTTCAGCTTTTCATAAAATAGAATTAAACATTTCCGAGTCTCTGATGAGAGCAAACATATAGCTGAAATTTAGGGTACTCCTGTATTTATTTGTCTCAGTAGTGTGCTAATTCTGAAAACAAATGGTGACAGACTCACTGCCACTATTTCTTATGTATATTCATTTGATTTAGTCAAAAAAGCATAATTACTAAATGTTGAGAATCATTTAAAAGCATAATTCATTATTAAATGCTACATACAAATCTTTTAAATGGCTATCATTTAAAATTGAATTGTTTTGTCTTGAGTGGGATGGGATCAAAATCTCTGTTGTATTTGAGTAGAACAGTTTCGGAATGTTTGAAATGTCTTAGGTCATCAGATCCAGGCAGTGGTTGCAAACAGTAAAAGGGAAGAAAAAATGCTAGGAATTTGTCACTGAGTGGTTGCTACAGATTTTTACAGGAAGCAAGGTGTAAGGGTCGATCCAAGAATCGAGTTCTGTCTCAACATTTCTCATCAGAAATTACAGGTGCAGGACTTATGCAGAGAATGCTGTGTACTTGCCTAAGGCTGGTGCGGAGCGAATGCTTCGTGCCCGCCTAAGGTAGTACAGAACGAAGACTTTGCACCTGCCTGAGTTGATACAGAACAAAGGCCTTGTGCCTGCCAATGCGGGTATGTGACGAAGGCTTTGCACCCGTTGCCCTGACACCCATTGTGAAAAACCTGCCGACCATGCCTCGGACACTCCTCCCCTGACCCTGCCAAGTGGAGATTGGCAAATCTCCACAAGAATTAAGGGGGGGCAAAGGCGGCTGGCAAGGAGGGACCAGGTGTATGGACTAGCATAAAAGACAGCTTTGGAGTGGCTGAACTCCGAAGATCTTCCCCACCGAAAGATCACATCGATCTTTGCAGAGGCCAAGGAACGCCGACTGGACGGGACTCCAGGGACGCCGGACGTCTGTGGACCCGTGGTGGTAGCTATAGCCCCTTTCCTTCCCTTTTCTCCCCATCTTTTCCCAATTTTCTCTCTTTCTCTCTCTATCGCAGGCCGCTTTACAGGCCAAATTAATAAAGTTCCCCCTTGGATTGAAATTTAACTCCCTTGACTTGTTGCATTTTGTGTTTTCTTTTCCTTTTTGCACTCTGAGATCATAGCTGGTATGAACCATCACGCGTCTGCTTACGAGTGGACCGTGACACAAGGGCAGAAGATGTTAAAAGGACTGCCACAGCATAATAATAATGAAAAGGAAATAATTAACAATGGAATAAGGAAAGCATACTATTGCCATTACTGAAGGACAGTTAGACATCAATGATATGATGTATTACAATATCACGATGGCCAATATTTTTTTAAGTTCAAAGTTAACCAGGAGGTACAACTCTAAAGAGAACCGAACATCACTAGTTCCACTGTTTGCAGAAATATGTATTTCTATTATAAGAAAAACTGAGAGAAGTAACTGGTTTTATTGGATCCAGATGATACAAATTTAGAGTATGCATCTGCAGCACTGAAGTAAAATTCTCGTAGTTCAGGCTTTCTCTGGCTACATTCTCTAGCTGTATTCTCTAGCTACCGCCTTTGATCTGTGCATGTAGGTCAAATGTCCATAAAAAAATACTTGCTATCCTACCTCAGATCTGGTCAGCAGCTGATATTTAGGGAAAGAGTATAAGAACTATGTGATATCTAGAACTCAATAAAAATGTGTGTCTTTGAATAACTTGTGTTTTAGTGAAATTGCAACCCAAAGGTTTCTCTGGCCCATTAGCCTTCAGAGATGTGACTGAATCCCATCTTCTATGAGTGTCCCATCCCCTTAAACAGCATATATACTTTTGGGTGTGATCCTGTGAATGAGTTCTGCAATTTAGTCATGCACTATTTGAAAAAAGGAACAAGTAAGGAAATCTAATGCCTGTTGCAGATTTTACACTTAGTCCATGACCTTTTCTTAACTGCCAAATGCTTCTTGTGTTACAAAAAAATGAGTATTCTCTTAATCTTTAACCTTTTTGATATTTTCATTGTATCCCACATTTAGGTCTCTTTTCCAGGTGCAGAAGTGTGTTTCGCTGATGTTTTTTCCACATATTGAGGCTGCTCTGTAGCACTGACCACTCTTGCCAACATTTTCTTCATAAGAAGTAGTTTCAGATTTTAGAAGCATTTTCTTTGGTATAATATAGATTGTTGAATTTCCCCTTGTTTGTTGAGGGTTGGATGGATTACAGATTGGCTAGACAAACTTAACACCCATAAATCCATGGGTCCTGATGGGATGCACCCATAGGTGCTGAGGCAAATGTTGTTAAGCCACTCCCCATCATCTTTGAAAAAGCGCAACAGGACAGATCCTCAATGACTGGAGGAAGACCAATGTTACCCCCATCTTCAAAAAGGGCAAGAATGAGGACCCGGGAAACTACAGTTCAGTCAGCCTCACCTCCACCCTTGGAAAGGTGGTGGAATGGATTCCCCTGGAGGTCATCATGAAGCATGTGGAAGAACATATTTTCATCAGTAGTCAGCATGAGTTCCTCAAGGGTAAGTCACGTTTGACCAATCTGATAGGCTCCTACAATGTCATGGAAGGATGGGTCAGCAAGGGGAGGGCAGTGGATCTTGTCTACCTTGCCTTCAGCAAAGCTTTTGACAACTGTCTCCCATAACATCCTCTTAGGGAAACTCAGGAAATGTGGGTTAAATCAATGAAGAGTGAGGTAGATCGAGAACTGGCTGAATGGCAGAGCTCAGAATGTCATGGTCAGTGGAGTAGAATCCAGTTGGAAACCTATGGTCAGTGGCATTGCCCTGGGATCAATACCAGGGTCCAGTCTTATTCAACCTATCAGCAACCTGATTGAAGAGATAAAATGCACCTTCATCAAGTTTGTTAATGATATGAAACTGGAGGGGAGTGGCTGATACACCTGAAAGGATCTGGAGCATCTTTTTATGAGGAGAGACTGTGGGATGTGGGTCTGTTTAGTCTGGAGAAGAGAAGTCTGAGAGGGGATCTCATTAATGCATGTAAATATCTCAAAGACAAATGCCAGACTCTTTTCAGTGGTGCCCAGTGACAGGTAGAGGAGCAATTGCCATAAAGTAAAACTTGAGAAGTTCCACCTCAACATGAGGAAGAATTTCTTTACACAGAGTGTCAGAGCACTGAACAGCTGCTCAGGGAGGTTATGGAGTCTCCCTCTCCAGAGACAGTTAAAACACACCTGGATGCATTGCTATGTCCCCTGCTCCAGGTGACTCTGTCTTGGTTTGAGGGTAGACTGGAAGATCTCCAGAGGTCCCTTCTAACTCTAACTCTAACAACTCTAACTCTAACTCTGACTCTAACTCTAACTCTAACTCTAACTCTAACTCTAACTCAACTCTAACTCTAACTGTTCTGTGATGTAGCTCCTGCTACATCATCCAAGAGTTGCAGTAGGGAGAAATGAGAAGGATAAAATATGTGACTCAAAACAAATGCTGATGGGCCACCTGCCTCAGAACAGAAGCAAAGGTAGAGAAACTGAAGTTTCTTCTTGAATAATATATACCTTCCAGGCCCATTCATCTGGATGTAGGTGAGCTGTCATGGAGTACCTACATCTTCATGTGGTCACTTGTCTGAAAGGGAGTTGGAATCCAGCTGTTATTACTGGCCAATGCCAAAATAACATTTGAATTCAAAAGTTTTACTCCATACTGCAGAAGCCAAGCTTTCTACTTGAGATTACCTTTGATCACTAACAAAAATAATTCATAGTTAACTCTCAATAGCTATCATATTTTAAACTGTTGTGGTTTATCTTCTTTTTTATCTGGTTTGATTCCAAATAAATGTTATTTACCCACATGGTTCCTGTGAATTTGTAACATTTGTACAGTTATTTCAGGACAAGGTATTATTATTACCATTTATGTGTCAGTTATTTTGCATTCAATCCAAAGAGGTACTGTGTCCCAGAGGAGATCTTCCTACGCTTATCAGCTGTGCCAGGATTAGTGAATCTGGAATGCATCAGAAATACTTAACAAATCACATAAAAAGCAGTCCTAATGAATTAATTAAAAAGGAAGAAAATAGAAATGTTTGAAGCACTGAATACATTTGCACAAGACCCTGGAAAATGCTTTAGTGACTTTAATTTGCACAGAAGTTGGCAGTGCAACCTCCCCAGCTAACTGAAATTTTATTCACCATGAAACTTGCATTCATGGACACCCTAAAAATACCTGTATAAATTAGGTTGCTGATGATTTGATGATAAGCTTGTATTAGCTGTTGATGATATATGCAAGACAGTAAGAAAATGAATGTAAATTGTTTTAGGAAGGGGAATGCAAAATCTGGCTGCTATTCCTTTTCATGCAACCAAGTTAGACTTCTGGACAATTCAATTATAACTTGTCTAGGCATGACATTAAATCTTCTGTGTTCTGCAACATACCCCCAAAATGAACGACATTTCCAGACCATTAGATTCCATTTAAAATAGAATTTCAGGAGCAGAAAATCTGTGCTAGTTCTGTACAAAGATTATTAGTCATTATAGAGTAAAAGAGTGTTTACAGTGAGGTCTTTAAGATACGCTAATTAAAATAATTGAAATAACTTCTATTGTACTTTTGAACTACTGACAACTTTACCACATTAAGTGCCAAGGCAAGGTCCTTAAAAAGCTATGACATATTTTAAGACTTTAAGACTTTCACATGTTTTCCAGAGTAGTCAGTTAAATTAAAATTGATTTGTCAGACTGTTAGCTTTTAGGAAAGCTGACTGAATCACAGTCCAAACTTATTCATGGTGAAGAAATAGGACAGGGAGTAGTTCACAAAATCATTGGATAATTTAGTTTTTAAGGGACTTTTACATATTGTCTAGTAAAACCTCCTGCCTGAAGAGGGGTCAGTTAGAGCAGGTTGGTCAGGGTCTCCTCCTGCTGAGCTTTGGTTGTATCCAAAGTTAGAGACCCCAAAAGACTTCTGGACCATCTGTGACAGTACTTAACCACAATGGGGATGGAAATATGTCTAGTAAAATTTTTCTGTGTTGCAGCTTATGCCCATTGCCCCCTGTTGTATTGTTACAATCTTCAAAGAATTACCTGCCTATTTTGCTCTGAATTCTCCCATTAGATAGAGGAGCACCAAAGTAAGATACCACTGGCTGCACAGATATTTATTCATGGTTGCATTGCATTAACTGCAAGTGCTTTAGAATTTTTATATTTGTAATTTAGCTTCTTGGCCTTTCTCAGCCTGAGATACTATGAAATTTTCAGTTCAGAACTCACTCTGCCTATAAATGAAGAAAGCAAAATAATATTTCATATTCCTTCTCAATAACTAAGGATTCTGGGGTAGAATCCCCTGAACAGTACTTTTTCTGGTTTTCCCACTTGCATCCAAGAACACGAAAAGTAAAAAGTAGGCTGTTCTGGAAGACAGCAGTTAGGGAAAAAAAAAAAAAGGTAGACTGGAAGATAAGAAAGAAATATGGGAGACCTACATACCACTTACAAATGAAAAAGAGCCATGTCCCCTCACCAAACAGCCATTAGTTAGTGAGCCAGCCCCAGCAGGCATTTCTCCTATTGATACCCCTTAGGCAGAAACTTCTAATAATGCTTTTTGAAGATAGATTTCTAAGGGCTTTTTGTATATGTTATAACCTTGTATATAAAGCACTATTGCTCAGTGATAGTGTACTCGTAATAATTGTAAGGAAGCCATTCCTTTATCTAAAAAAACATCCTTAGAGCATGATTAAGCAACCATTATATTCATTATAAAACAAGTTTTATGCATCCATGGGTTACTAGGAATTCTTATTAAAAATAAGAAACCAAACAAACATAAATAGACAAAAAATTTATATGCACATTGTACTATGAAAATAATATGATATTTCAAACCATGTTAGAAGCGCACAGGCAAGTATACCTTAAGTCTTTCCGATTCTCACATATACTTGGTACTAATTTAGCACAGAAGCCATCCTTTGCTCAGAAGAGAAGGGCTACAGCTTTGCAGCCTGTGTATCTCTGTCAACTTCAGCCTATTGCCAGTGTCTGAACATTCAGTGATTTAGCAGTTATAGATACAGCCCAGGGATTCAAGGCTGTCAGGGTATATAATTGAAAGAACTCACATATAATGTCCACCAAAGATGGACTAAAATCTCAATCCTGAAATGCACTAAAAAAATTTTAAAACTATATTAAATTTCCATTACCATCATCTTGCTGGTTACAGGTATACTTTGGGTGGATGCATGATTCATGAAAATGAGTAATTAATTATAAAGGACTGTCTCAAGATGCACTTAGCAGATGTCATCACAATTATTTAAGTGCTACTTCGAAGTGAGTAACATCAGCAGTCTAATTATTCCATGGAAAAAACTTTCTATATTAAACTAAGAAGTGGCCTGTAAGGAACTTTGCAGATCCTGGATGCTGGATTATAAGTATATTCTTCCAAGAACCTTTAGACAGATCCTTGCATAATGCACTGAGATGCTACACATAATGCTAAGAAACCTGCATGTTGGAAATGTTTTTCAGGAGCAGACAGAAGATGGAAAGGTACTCAAAATTCACTCATTCTGAGTACTTGAAAAATATTGTGGCACTTGAATATAGTATTTGTGCTGCCTTAATAAAAGAGCTTGATCAAACAAACAAATGTTGCCTACTAATTTTAGTGCCTATGTGATTTGCACTGATTAGACATCATGGCACTGTTCTGTTCTGGGGTGGAGGTGAGAGGGGAGGGAGGGGTAGGGAGGTGCAGGGTTCCTAATGATTCACAGGAAAAAAGGCCCAATAACAAAAGCAATAAGTTAACTGCTTTACTGAGACAGAATAAGAAGAGGAATACAAAAAACAAGTGAATTCTATGCCCCTTTAGAGGCTGGGTATCTGTGTTTGTGCAGCATCAGACGGACCCCAGGTGGATTTTCCCGTGTCACACTGCTGACCCTGTCCATGGGGGGAGGTTCCCCCTTTTTTGGTCACTTGAGCTGTTATGTAATTTTCATAGAATAAAACAACTATTCATAAAAGATGTTCCCAGGAGCACTTCCTGCTGCACTTTTAGATAAAGGCAAGACTATGGAGGTGGCATAATTGCTGGTACCAAGTGGGAGCTGCCCCAGGTTCTTCTGTTATAAGGAGACAGCTGAGCTTGTCATGCAGCCATGGGATTTGTGCAGCTCAACACAACATGCAGGTGCTAGAAATTTACTTTGTATGTATCACTAAATCAGCCTTATATGATGGTTTTCTGGTCAGGATCACTACAATGACCTAATGGACTTATATTTTGTGCAATCGCACAAGAGGACCACTCTGAAACTGTGATACAATGGTGATTATTACCTGCTTAATCACCCAAAGATCAATTTAAGACTTTTTGGATTGTGGAGCATATGTATGAAGGCTAAACAAGGGTCCCCATTATGATGTTAAGTGTTTTGTCTCCTTATGTATGTCATGTCATTGACACATTGTCATGTGCTATCAAAGTGTACCCATGGAAGTAAACCTTTTGTGAGGGCTGAGCACCTTGTATAATGAGCTGATTCTTTTATCAAGTAACTGCTAAATAAGATCCAGACTATTCCAGTGTATTGAATATTCAAGTAAACATCAAGCCATTTACAAATACCCAGGAAATAATGAGAAAATGCACCTTATTGAATATTTTACCACTAACATTGTGAAGAAAAGAGATACACAGTGAAAGTTAAATTTTCATTTATGTAAAAGAAATTAAACTAAATATTTTAGGTCAAAAATGCAGCTTGCACAATGGATTCATGAAGAACAATTTATGAAGCAATATTGAACAATTCAAGTGCCTTGATTATGAGACAACTAAAGATACCTGCTGATAAGATAGTGATTCTTAGTACATCTAAAGATACCTAGAATGTGTGGAAAACGTGTTTCTGACTCCAGGTTTCTTAAGAAGAAAACTGTAGGGTATGATGACATTGTTTTGATAATAGATGTGCCTGCACTAGCTTTGTCTGTATTCAAAGCCAGCTTGGAGATATGCTAGTAGTGAATCTTCCTGTAACCTGTTTCTTAGGATGGGTTAGTTATGCTCAGCCACTGGCAAGCAGCTTCTCATTTTGATATGAATCTTGACTTCAAACCATGTCAGCTTCCATTGTAAGGCAATTTTAGTAAAATACCAGTCATGTTTCCGTAGCTCATGATGCTTACCCAAGTATTATGAATATCTGTATCTCCTAACAGTCCACTGTGTCTATGAGGTGAACTATTCACTGACCCTTGAGCAACGGCAGATGTAAGTTTAGAAGGAGCTAATCAAAGATTAGTTATGTCTGCAGCAATTCACCTCTTCAAGGCTGTGTGAGGAAAACTAGAGACTACGGAAGGGAAAGTCTAAGGACAAGGTGGTCATGGAACTACAAGAACAGAATAACGAGAGGCTGTAAAGGTAAAATTTAAGTTGTAACTGATCTATTACTGTGACTTTCAAAAACCCCCAATCTTTGGGGCTGGATAGGATTGATTTTAGGGTATTACTTGAACATGTATAGAATTGTGGAGCAACCGATTACTGCCCATGACTGGCAGCACAGGTGGAGCCACCCTTACATTGAAGATAAGAAAGCCATTAGTTGTGCAGATGCCTTAATTCAGAACTTGACATGCAAAACTTGTCACTCTCATATCTAGTGTTGCTATATATGTAAGTATTGTTATTAACATCAAAGGCAAATACATATTCTACTGGTGCTGTTTGGCTTAGCCTTCAGTTGCTTTATTTGATCTGATACCCTGCCCTGATTTGATGCTATGTCCTATAGATTACATCCTTAAATTTGTCAGTACACATGAAGTTAATAAACTGTCAAGAGACAATCTTATGCTGAAGGTCAAAAAATAAAGCTATATTTTCAAATGAAGGACAGTACTTTTTTTCCCCAATAGAGGAATCATAAGAGGCCATGAGGAACATAGAACTGGTCAATATTTGCTACATTGAGAGAAAATACATGCTTGTTTATTTGAATAGTGGACTTTGGCTTGCTGAAAATTGAGAAGGGAAAAAAGGTTGAAATCTGGCATAGGAAACTTTTCATAGCTTTGCTGCAAAATCTGTTAATGAAAATGAATTTTCTCTAGTGCTGCTGAGTGAGTAGAAGTCCCTACTCTAATGAAAAAACATATACTAGAAGACAGCCTGGAGGCTGAACATGACGAGACCACTTGTCCTAGGTTGCAATATAGATGTATTTAAGTATTCTATTACCACCAGCTGTGGGCCGTTAGCTGTTACCAGCTGCTAATGACCCACTCCGGATGACAGGCAATGGGCCATCAGGGACCCACCGTGTGACTCATGGACTTATCTCATCCCATTGTGGGATGCTCTGCCCAGGAGGGAGGAGCCAGGTGTTCCCACCTGGATATAACCTGGCCTTGGAACTGCCTGAGCTAGCCCTGTCTACTGGGTTCCCAGAGGATGAGAGCTACCACTGGATCTTCAGCTGGAGACTAGACCTTCACAGGATCACCGCTTCAACTGGACTACTTCAGTTGGACTGCTACTACCACCCTAACAGGGTGTTAGGTTGTATCTGACTTTGTCAGTGCTTTTCCTTGTATTATTTCACTTATTTTTAATTTCAATCTTGACTTGTGACCTCCCACTGGTTTGTTTTCAAACCAACACACCACTATATGCTAAATTTCTTTTTATTCAGTCAATTTGTAAGATTAGACCATGTCACAAACTAGGTCACATGATATTACAGCTCTTTCTGACTGTTTAAAGCAGTTCCTTTCTCTCTTTCTCTCCTTAGAATTTGTTTATTCAAAAATCATTACATATAATTTTTAACTGCTTGAGAAGTCCAATGTAATTTAAAGCTGCTGTACTGAAATATATTACATCAGCTTAAAAATTGATTTAAAAACAAAGATATATTTTACAGTATGGGAAAAAGAAAAAAAAGAAAAAAGTTCCTTAGTCGTGGTGGAGCCAGCAGTATGCCCCTGGCAGAAGGAAGGTTAAGGGCATCCTGGGCTGCCTTAGACAACATATTGTGACCAGATCACAGGAAGTGATCCTTTTCCTTTATTAGCACTGGTGAGGCCTCACCTGGAGTGCTGTGTCTGGTTACAGGCTTCCCAGTAAAAGATAGAAACATCCTGAAGAGAGTCCATTGAAGGCCTGCAAAGATGATGAAAGCAGATGCAAGCATCTGTCCTGTGAGAAAAGGCTGGGAGAGCTGGGACTGTTCAGCCTGGAGAAGAGAAGGTTCAGGGGGATCTCATTAATGTCTATAAATAGCTGAGTGGATGGAACCAGACTGTTTTCAGTGGTGCCTCCTGACAAGACCACCAGTAATGGGCACAAGTTGAAACACAGGTGTCATCAGAACAGCGGGAAACACTTTATTACTATGAGGGTGATCTAGCACTGGCGCAGGTTGCCCACAGAGGTTGTGCAGTCTCCTTTCCTGGAAGATATTCAAGAGCCAGCTGGTCATGGTCCTGTGGAACTGGCTGTAGGTGGTCCTGCTCAAACAGGAGGGTTAGACAAGCTGACCTCTAGAGACCCCTTCCAATCTCAACCATTCCATGATTCCGTGATTTTGTGTTCCTAAGTTGCACATCCACATTGAGAAAAATTCCTTCTATTAACAAATTCAAATTGTATTTTTTCTTCAAGATCTTTCCTGATCCTGTGCTAATGCCACAAAAAATTTGAAATCTAATTAATCACAAAATTTTGTATGTAAAATCTGGAAGAGATGGAAAAACTCTCATGCTGAGTGACATGAGCATTCCACTGATGGGAGCAACCCTAATTCCAGACTGAAGACTAATGTCTTTTTGAAATGTTCATTTATCATTTGTTTTAACTGGCTCAATAGAGAATCTGTGTGACTGAAGTAAGCTTAAGCCTAGAGCATTAGGAATCTTTCCTCACCTGCAAACTTGGTGGTAATGCCAGAGGCCATTGATCCTCCTTCGGAGGAGCAAACTGCCTGCAGAGTTCAGTGCTTTCCAGCCTAAGAACTCTAGGAGGTGGATATCTGTTTTCTTTTTTTGGCTCTTTAAGGGACCTAAGTGCATCATGTCTCTAGAATATACTCTTGGTATAGTAGGGCCTTTTTTCTGGTTAGAATTACATAGTGCTACCACAACATGAGTAATAAAAGCAACAAGCAGTGAAGACTTATCGCATAATCATTAAGCAACACCAACATATGAGAGGAAAGTAATTTCTGCATACTGGCTATTTTACTTGCCATAAATTGCCAGAAGATATAAGGCTTTCTGAATTTCTGAAAAGTTTGCATTCCATTTATTCAGAAAAAGCCAAATGCATAATTTTCTGTAAGTAAAAAAATGCCCCGTTGTGTGTCAGAAACAGAATATCTATAAAAGCATGAGCAGTTGCAAACTCTAATCCTACCACAAAGTTTTACACAGAAATGTGCAAAGTTTGTACCTTTCCTATGAACATTTTCCTGAAGAAATAAAAAGGAGAGTGGAATTCTTGAAATTTTCATTTTCCTTTGAAAAGGAGTGTCCTTTCTAGAAGAGTTCTGCAAATATACCTAATTTCATGCTGAATTTGTGTCAGTCTCTGATATCAGACATGAATGTAGTCTCAGTCAGTCAATACGTCTGTGTATATACAGGATGTTGTAACTATATTCAAGTGTTTTGCTGAATTGGGGTCACATAATAAGAGCCCAACCTATGGCAGGTCTTAACAAGGAACCCTTTTGGAACTGATTTGCAGTTGCAGCTGACAGAAGCAGGTTAGAAACTGAAAAATCATTAGTGAAAGCTTAACATTTTTAAAAATAAAATTGAACAAAATCCCTAAGGCAGATAACTGCAGAAACAAGGAGAGCTGAAGACATGATTCTGTTTCATCACTAAGGACAGCAGTAAAACTGTAAGCCTTATGCTGGTATGGCATAGCATAATATATTAAAAAGAATTCTAATGTCTTTTTCTCTTTCATCTTTTTTTCATGTTTTCAAAGATAAGCAGTGTATGAGATTAATATTAGAATGACAGGGACACTGAATTGGAAATTCAGTAGGGGTTTGAAATACCATGTTTCAGAATTTACTGAAGAAATGAGGAAAATAAAACAGGAAATGGCAAATTCGATGCAGTAGAGTGGTGAGCTGCTGCTATATCACTGTTTAGGTTGAAATAATAGACAAATCTGAGTAGAAGTTGATAATAATAAAAAAAAGACCTCCTGAAGGACTTTTAAAATAATTTATATTTTTAGTTGTAATTCTAGAAATAGATATATTCCTAGAATAATTGGAACAGTGATAATAATTCAAAGTAATTGAAGAAAACCTTTCAAAAATCAGAAATTTAGATTGCCTTTGAATAGAGAAGTTTGTCTTTTTCCATGAGTTGCAATAGTTTAGGTTTTTACAGTTTCTTTAACAGTTTTCATAGGAAGAGGCTATTTTAGAAGCCTTCATAAAAATACAGGATAATAACCAAGAATATTGGTAGAAAAATGAATGGTGGGGCCAGATAAAGGAACATACACCTTACTGTATGCAACAGCTCTTCCAACTGGCTGTGTGGGAGGCATAAGGCTGAAATAATAAGAACCATGCTCTGCTGTGTGTAGATAATTAATGCTTTTCATTCCAAAGCCCATCAGAAGACAAACAGAAACTCTGAAGGTAACTCAGCTTAGCTTACAAGAGCCTCAGCTCCTGTTCATCACCATCATCATCAACAATTTATGGCATTCTGTCTGCCCTTACTGCTGATTTACACTGTCTGTAATATATAGGTGTAAAAATATGCTCACATATGTTCAAGGACTTTATTATTGTAGTTCTTCATGAACAATAGTTTGTAACCAGGGCTTTGTAGGTTTTTAGGTAGAAATTCTCTGAAGATGAGAAAAGACAAAAAGAAAAATTACAAATGAAATGGAAATACCTAATAAAAGCTGAAGAGAGACATATATTCCATGAATATATTCTGAATTTATATATCCATACATATTTGTGCATATATACATGCTTAAGGGTTTTGACAGTGTTTGAACAGACAAATGTAATACTGAGGGGAACAGCACTGAATTACCATATGCTGCAATCCTTCAACTATCATTAAATACTGTCCTTGGCTGTATTTAAGTCTGCTTTTTTTTTGTTCCTGTTTATAAAGATTATGCAAAACTATCCTCTCTTTCTGGCTGATGTATTAATTATTCAGACAGAGAAAATGAATGACTTCTGAAAAATTTTCCAGCTATGTATTCCTTGCAAACTATTTGTATTGACTACTCAGTGAGTGTGATACATCTAAGAAACCAAATTGCATATTATTTCTTTAATTGGATGACTGAAACTTAAAAAAAATAGAGAATAAATGGCAAGTAGTGAAGGAAAACAAAAGATAGCTAGAGAATGTTTTTGACACACCCTTGTTTATGTTCAATTTTGTAATGCTCTGAGGATTTATGAATATTTTCATGAATAAATAACTAGTCATAAATAGCAAGTAATATGAGCTAGCATATAACAGTAGGATGTTTCTTCTGTATGATATTATTGAATTAGTTCTTCCTGAATTTGACCAATCCAATTTACACACAGAGAAAGAAACTTAAATATCCCAAACCTTTAGGCAAAACCTGTCAAAATTGTTGTGACTGTGGCATCTGAGGAAAGTTTACCATGATAAATAGAGACTACTTTTTGTATTTCAGCTATTTCTGCTGTAATTTTTATCTTCTCAAGACTCCCCATTCAAAATTTATAGCACAAGAAGTCTTTCCTACGATATCTTTAACTGGTACATTGGATCCATTGAAAAACTGACACGGTGGTATCTTTGGCGTGTTTGGTGTTATGTTTTGGGGTTGGGTTTTGATGCTGGTTTTGAGTTTTGGTTTGGGCTTTTTTTTTTAATTGCCTCTTTTTTTTTTCCCTTGAAATGTCAATTCCTGGACTACATAAGATGATACTTTAGAACTATTCTTGAATTGCTGGATCAAAAAATAGCATGGCTTCCAAAAATGGAATGGATGTTACAACGAAGGAAAAGTGTGTATCTGTAAAATGCAGTTCAAAGACTGAGTTCTTCTTGGAGCAGCCCCTCACAACTTCAGAGATCACTTCTCTTTCCCTTCAGCTCTATTTGTTGGCACAGCTGGAGAGGTCAGCCAGTCCTGGGAGGCTCATGATCTTCTGAGAATAGAGCTTTCATTTCGGACAAAGATTGATGCCCACTGATGCAGCAGAAAGGAATGACTTAAATTTTAACCTGTCCTATGATAAAACCAACATTTATTTCTTTTCCTTATTTTCCCTTTGTAACTTCCTGTTATGGTCATCCAGCTGTGTCTCCTTCAGAAGAGAGGCAAGAAGAGAAATTCAGCTAGATATGTTACTCTGTTTAAATAGTTGGGAAGCAGCTAAATACTGAGAAGATAACAGCTACAGGAATGCTAACAGAGATAAATAAGTGATACTTAAAAAATTTTAAAATTATATATTATTTCTTTTATATTTAACAATAACACTGCTTTTCTCCCCCCTGAGAGTTATAGATTAAAAGAGTTGTGTTCAAATCCTGAATCCAGGTTAGCAGAGCTTTTTGACCTCAGAATAAAATATTAATGAAAGATTTTCAAACTACAAACTGTCTGCTAAGTAGACATTATACTGATCAGAAAAATACTAAAAGGAGAATCAGGGACACAAAAATACACTTATCATTGAATTGCGGAGTGCTTTTCAGCTAATAGTAAATTGTTCTGCAAATATGTTTACAGGAGACTCAAGATAAAATGAAAATTGCTCCACTGAAATTGTAGCTGAAAAGGGATAAAAAGGATAAAAGAACATCAGATTTGCTGAACTGATGCTTTATTTATGTCTTTTCAGACAAAAATGAGGATGGAGAACAAACAGACACAAGAATCATATTTCTTGATATAGCCAAGAACAGAGGTATTAGACACAGTGTAGATAATAATAGAAATAGTGTCAGCTGAAAGAGAGATGACTTTGCAATTGGCAGATTTTTGGTTTTCTTTTTATATACACATATTTTGCTTGTCACTGTCTTTCAAAAGCTTCACTAATTTAAATTTGAGCAATATTTACAGCTAAAATAATGGTCAAATAAAAATTTATAAGCAAAGGATTAACAGGGATTATATAGATGAGATCCTAATGAAATTTTTAAAACATATGAATAGTAAAATTCGAGGTTTTTTTATTTTAAAACGTTCACATACAAATTTTATTTGCCAGGATCAGAGTAAAATGCATATGCATTAAGACAGCTCAACACAATGCAGTGCAATGCTGGACCCTTTGAACAAATGATTTGTTGAATTTGAGCTGTATCTCATTTTGTGTGCATTTCTAGTCTTAACTTATTCTTCTGAAAAATAATAAGCCCATGGCTTTGCTATAAATTTAGAGAATAAACATGTAAAAGTGAACAGGGAACAGTATCTTCTTACTTATCAGATAAATTAAGAAAAGAGAGATTAGCTCCCTTAAAAGGAGTACATAAGATATAGAAAAGAATCACTATATAATTTTTTAAATATCTTTCTCACCATCTTATCACAGTTTTGGGTTGGTTGGTTGATTTTTTGGCTTGTTGGTTGGCTGTGGGATTTATTTTTTTTTTTCTGCTACAATGAAGCATGAAAAATGTACTCTTGGTTGGAGAATAGTGTCCTCAAATTCAGTCTAGGTTTGCGAGAGGAAAATTGCTAAAACTACAAAGCAAAAGATGGTTTGATAGTTCCAACTCCCTCATTTTCAGATAAAAATTTAGAAAAATATGTGTTATTTAGATTCAAACCTGAGCATCTTGCTCAGGAATAATCAGACATATGTCTTGTATTATGCTTACTGATAAAACAGCCTTTGATTTGTTTCTGTTGCAGTGCAGCACCACTGATGGTATAGATATCGAATTGTATAGATAATGAAAAACATCAAACAGATATAAATAGGTCGAAAAAATATTTGCCAGAGTTGAATTTCATACTTTTTTATGTGTAGCTGAACCTCTAAGTTCTTACATATCTTTAATAATGTCAAGCACAGGTCCAAATGCTTTGCTAAAACTGGTTTGAGACACATTTTTTCTGTCATTATAGTGCATCTGTTATAGCAACTTCAGTATTAAGGGATATCCCATAGACAAGAGGGAGGAAGGCAGGGGATGTTCAGAGCAATGGCATTTTTTTCTGAGTCACCAGTATGTGTGATAGAGCCCTACTTTCCTGGGCTTGGCTGAACACTCTCTTGCCCATGGAAAAACAGCATATGGATTCCTTTTTATGCTTTCCATGAACACACAGCTTTTGCTTCACTTATTGCATTGGCTTAATCTCAGCCCATGGGTTTTGTGATATTTGCTTTTCTGATTCTCTCTCCCATCCCACTATGGCAAGGAGCAGATCTGTGGGGCTGAGCTACCAGCTGGAGTTAACACTCAAAGCCCCAGAAAAATTGTTTTTATAGCATTCATTCATCCATTCATCACTGGTTAGAGATTCCTAAAGCAGAGATACCAAACTCTAAGTTTTGGGGATTTTATTCCATTAATTTTTTCCAATAATATGTGTGTTTCAGGGCTAAAGTTTGTTGATATTTATGCCTGGCTGAAGCCTGTTTCTGGTCCCTGTCATGACTTCCTGGCCTCTGAGAGGAACAGAGCACTTGGAATCATGGCTTTTCCCATATGTTGGGATTTTTGTCTTTCAGGTGATCATGTTGGGCTAGCAACATCTGTGGGGATGCTGTGTGGTCCTGCTGTATGGCAGTTCAAAGTGAGGGGTCACTGTAAGTGCATAAACGTGTGGATGCATATAGATTAGTTGGAGAGCCAGTAGGGCTTGTTGGACTGCAACAGGAATTTGAAGGGTGGGTGACAATGGAAAACAGATGCACCTACACTTTTCTGGGATTAAAGAGCCTAGAGAGTGGACAGTAGGACTGATAGTTAAGGTTTTTATATGGTTCTGTTGCTGTAGAATAGCTGAGACAAATGTTATAAAATTTTATGACAAAGAATAACTTGTTTCATGGTCAAAGACTTTATGAAGTATTTATGAAAATACAATATATAACAAAACATAACTAATCATACAAGTTTCAAACAGAAAAAAGATAGAAAAAACTTTCAGTAATTATGAAGATCCCTGAAGATCAGGTATAATGAGCACTTCAGATTCTGGACAGTTTTCCAGGTTATCTAAATTCTTAAAGTGTAAGACCTTGCTGAATAGATGGTAAAAACATTTTCCAGGACTTCTCATTTCATGTTGGCAGAAGCGAGATAATAAACTAGAAATAATCATGGGGGTTTTGTTTTGTTTTGTTTTGTTTTCTTAAAAACTTATAGAATAGAAAGGATGAATTAGAGGTTTAAAATAGTAGATAGATTTACACTTGAATACTAATATATGCAGAGCAATAAAGTGAATTTAGAGTACCCTGGATACCACTAAAGCTCATCAGCAGTCACCAGTTTATAATATTTGGGTTATGTCTGAACAAGGTGTAAAGGTATTTCCTCTGCAAACTACTTGAACTTTATGATGGCAGCCATGTTTTATTGTAGGTAGAAAATGAAAGTCAAAGAATTGTGTCATTTTAGGTGTGACTTACTGGTCATAACTTTTAGTAAAGTAATTTGACATTCCAAATTAAATGTTTTATTTATCTCAGAGAGTCTCAGTAATTTAAACACGTATCTCCTAGTCTTTTATTCAAGTTGGTTTTACTGTAACGGAGGAAGATATTTTTAAGAATAAAGATCACACTTTGTTATAAATTAAGCTGTAGATTCAGGTGCAGGGTTTTGTAATTCTATGGATTCTTCTCTTGACTTACTGTGGCACTCTGAGAAAACACCTCATTTATTAATTTTCCATTCTGCTGCCAGCTTTTCATTTGAGTTATATTTAACTGGGATAGTGAGGATTTTCATCCCACTTTGTCCAAAAAATCCATTAGTCCTTTCTGCAGCTATTCAATGCTCATTGTTCAGTATTTCATATTCTCTCTGGCTCCTCAAACCTGTGAGGAGCCAGGGAAACCCTGCAACCCTGTGTAGAGAACACTTTATCAAGTGTGAAAATTTAGAAATTGTACTGAAAATAATTCTCTAGATTTTAATCTTTAATATCTCCTCAGTTTTCAAGAGAAGAACTCCATTTAAATAAGTAGTGTAGATTGTTTTGAAAAGTTATTATATATGCTATATGACCTTTTAAATTAGAAATTATTTTTAATTAGAAGTATTACAACTTCTTACAAATTATATTTTCCAATAATATGGCCGTAATATAACATGGCTGATACATTGCCAGATTATTCTTTTTTTGTTGCTATCTTTAAAGAAAAATGTAAAACAAGCCTAAAGAAAAAAACCTGATCATTCATGTTTAGGAGGTTTTAAAATAATTTAGATTCTATGAATGATTTCAAGCTACATGGTGACTACATTAAAATATTTTAATTCTCAACTACATTGCCAGAAAAAGTGTTAATTTAATTTGATACAAGAGATGACCTATCCTTGGATCATAATACACTACAATAACTTTCATGACATATGGTGTAAACTGGAATGTATTTTTGTCTAAAATGATGAAATGAATGTATTTATTTTATATCATGCCTTGATTGAATTACTAATATTCTTTTATTTTTATAATAGTGTTTACTCTGAGTGAAAGAAGTCTAAAGATGTTCAGCTCTGTTTCTGTTTTTTTTCCAGGAAAAAAAAAGCTTGAAGAAGAAAAAGGAATGCCAAAACATGTTTAAAGCAAAGTTAATGCTCCGTCTCCAGAATCTCTGTCTTTCTTTAACAGGCAAATATTATGCTACATCTGCAGAGAATAAACCACACAGCTGCTCAGTTCTGGACAGTAATCTTTCCTGACAGTAAAACATGAATACTTTCAGAGAAAGATACTAAGACTCTCACTTTTAACTTTCAAAACCAATAGTGTGTTACACTCTCAAAAATATATTCTCATCATGCAGAATCAAGGACATACTACACTTCTAGTGCTGTTCAAATAATTTTTTACTATTTTCATAACAGATAGATAATACATACTAACATATAGTCCTGCTTGCACATCACATACCGTAATATTGGAAATGTGAGGAAAATGGATAAAATGTATAAAGGTTTTCTATTCAGTACAAATGTAATATTCATTTTATGAATTTTAGGAATGTCCAGTGTCCACTGTCATTTCATATCCATTAGTATTTTATCCTCAAAGGAATAATGAAGGTAAAAGTTAATGAAGAAGTGTGTGCAGGAAGATATCTCTGTGGACTTATTATGATGAGGTGCATGACGTTTCTTTTCATGACTTTTTTAAAGAAAAAAGAATCAGCTGCTATTGAAAAAGATAGTACAGACATCAAAATTAAAGTCATTGTTGCTATGAGAATTTGAAAGGATTTTTTTCTGATGATAGGATTAAAATCTCTCTGTAATGACCAAATCGTAGGTGTTATTTTATTTTAATCAGGTTTTGGACTACATTGATAAACGAACAGTTTCTTCAATTTCAATACTGTCAATAAGCTGAAATTTTTGAAGTCTCACCCTGCACAGACAACAACTGAAGACAAGCTAAATAGTTACAGCATCTTTCTCATCACTTCCACGAGAATTGCTGTTGCTGCCTGCACTGAATATGAGACTAATGGGAGATCTTCAACCAGACAGACTGCAGTATATCAGTATCTGAAATACCTGTTCTGAGTGAGGGGCAGAGTTTTGGGGCCTGTGGAGACAATCTCACCTCTGGCTCCTTTTCTGATCCATGTGTTCCTCTTTGCTCCTGGACACTTGTTTTCCAAGGTCTCTGAGCTCTCCTACAGTGAAACATTGCTGTGAAGGGCTCTCTCCTGCTCAACAATCTTGAATAATGAGTGTGATTAGATATCAAGTGAGACATAGTGGAAAAAATAAAAATGGAAAAGGAGATGGAGAATATAGACAGCAAGGACAGCAGTGACATGTGGCTACCTATCCATCATGAGAGGCAATGTCCCTGTGTTTGGCTTGTCAAAATTATCAAGGAAACAGTGTTTTTCTGGGAAGTTTTTATATATTACTGCAATTCAATTCTGATTATATCATTGTAGTTCCAAAGGCAAAGTTTCTATCAAAAGCACATTGGAGAAAAGTGTGAAGCCATGGAATATTATCCATAGACCCTCAGTGCAAAGTGAGAGGACTTAGAAGTTTACCATTGTTTGCTCAGGGTAATTGTATGAAATTGTGGATCCTTTTAAAAAGATTTCAGCAAAATGTTGCTAATAATATCTATATCCTCTACTAAGCAATAAATATGTATCAAAAAGGACTGCATAGAGAAGCTTGCAGTCACAGACCAAACCTGAATATGGATTCAAGAGACTGATATTACACAAGAGACTAAGGTTGTGTTGTTTTTCCATACTTGGCACTTTCTGCCTTTTTCAAACAAAGATGTTCAGAAATGTAAATTTTTCTTTCCAAAAAGCTTGTTGACAAGCCTATTCATATCTTAGCAGCCTCAAGGAAATTTTTTTTCTAATTAAAATGTGATATGGTGTAATAAGCACTGTCTTAACACAGACATTCCACCGCTACAACCACAGCAGTCTGTGCAATTAAAACTGTACTGCTCTTCCTTCAGTATTTCTCACATCCTGATTACCAATTCAGCTAGTGCTGTGTGACAGGTGAGTTTGTTATGGCTTATGATACTGTGAAGTTGGTGACAAAAGGAAACCAAATGTAAGTATATTCTGTTTAAGTTCAGCATGTCACTTAACATTTTTCAACTCTCTATAGAATCTAAGCAGAATGAAGGATCAGTTTAGACAGAAATGACATCCTCAACACTTGAGCTTCTCTTGCTGCACATTATTAAATGTTTCATATCTCAGTGTAATTGTCTTCACTGCATCATGCAAGCATGCGGTAAAGACACGTAAGGGAGAGAGAGGAAGAGCAGTTGATTGATGAAAAGAAGTATTGCCTGGGATAAGCAGTACATACAAGCACTTATAGTGCTATAAGACTAAGGCAGAGGGAGGTGGTGGAGTGGAATGGGCCTCTGCGTTTAGCGAAAGCATCTCTATGGCTTTAGAGAGATCACTCTGGCCAGCACTTCTTTGGTGCTGTGCAGAAAGACCCTTCTCACACCTGAGCTGTTGGAAGGCACAAACACACACTCACCCAGGGAGCTGGATAGTGCATGTGTTACGAGAGACAAAGAATCCAGAGCACTCGATCACTTGGATATTCCAGAGGTTTTATTTCTGAAGGAGTCCAGGAGTGAAAGAGAAAGGGAAACTCTAGGTTCTCTCAGATATAGAGATACAGACCAATCATCTGAGGGCACAGGGGCGGAGAGAAGGTGAGGGGATACAACAACCAATGGGGAGAAGGGAGGGGCGGAGTCAGGGGTTAGTTTACAGCCAATCAACATAGGAGGATTTACATTGTCTAGGGAGGGACCATCCTATTCCCAAAGGGATGTATCTTAAACTTTAGAATTTTCCCACTGTCGAGTTCCTGCCGTCCCAGGACAGCTCGGCTCCCCAGCAGTTCCCGAGGTGGTCTCATCCACCGCGACACCAGACTACCAAATATTGACTTATATTGCTCCTATTTGCAGAGGTGCTATGTAATACCTTACTATGCTGTTTATTTAACCCAACAAGGTTATTTCAGAGCAATTCTAGGTGACAGGGTCGAGAATTTCTGCAGCTGGAGATACCAATAAAGGCTCTTGCACTAGTACCCTAAATCCTTGCAAAATATGCTGGATCTGTTTTTTGGGTTTGTTTTTTTTTTCAGAACTTTGAACACCTCTGAGCATATTTTGGTCTATTGCCTTTCTGGTAATAGGAACTGGGGAAACTGTAGTAAAGGGGAACTGTGGTAAAGGGGAAACTGTAGAGAACTGTAGACAACTGACAAGTACAAGCCACTAGTTCTAAGTGTGGAATGCAGAAAGATTCTTTGGCAAAGTGCAAAAGGGCAGTTGGGAAGCGGTAGAAAATGAGTGGAGAAAATGAAATATTGTGCAGAAGGTAGTTTTGAAGATAGGACATCTGAAAATAACACAGCAGGTAAGAGGAAAACAGGGATAAGATGACACCTAAATAACACAAATGAGTTTTGCACATTAAAAGCTGGAAATGACAAGAGATTTCAGTAATGGTCAATTTCATCACCAAGATGAATCTTAGAAGAATAGGAAATAAAATAATAAAATATCCAATAATTATTAATTTTATCTAGAGTTTCTGCATTCCCCTCATCCATCTTATCACATTTGTCTGTCCTACTTTTAAAAAAAACTTTTTTGAAAAAACAGTACACATCTCCTCAACCTTTGTTAACAAAACTACTGATTAACAGTAAGTCCAAGAGTTATCAGGAAATTGATCCATTCTTTGAACTGGGCAGAGTTCTGGAAAATACCTGTCGTTTATAGACAACTGAAAAATCAATGGAACAAATGCTAAGATGTCTAGGCCTTGAAGAAAATATAACTTTATGCTGTCTCATGGTAGTGTGCTGCAAACAGAAATCACGATTAACAGATTCTGGAAGAATAACATGACAGTTTAGCTTGTAAAAGGCAATTGCTTTTTACCAATTTTACTTCAAAGATGAAGAAAATTACTGAGTAAAAAAAATTTAAAAAGCCTTTAAAAAGAAGTAACATATAAATATTCTATAAAGATGTATACCTCACATATCAAATCCAATTTAGTCTACATTCCGCTGAGGTGCAGGAGACCATAGATGAATGCTCCAGAAGCAAAATAGACTTGGCCACCAATGAATGAGGGATGACATGTCCTTCCATTGCAAAGGGATAGCTGAGAAGTAGTAATAGATTACCAGTTGAATGGGAAATCTCTGTGTGTTTCTAGAGTGTACAGGCTGTTTAGGAGAACAGGAGAACCCTAGGAAGAAATAAGTGATTGCCTTTTTTGATTACATCACTGCAACTGTTATTTCATTCAGTTCTGAAGTCTAAAGTTCGACAGATTTTGAAAAAAATTGGAAAGGATTCAAACCAGGTAGAAGACGGAATATGGAAAATAGTGGGAGAGGAGGGATAGGGAGTGTTAGGATGCTCAGTTCAAAATCCAATATGTGAACAAAATATTTCCATACAGAAATATAGATTAGTCAGATATCAAAATGTTTTGTGAGGAATCTTAAAATGACTGTTGGAGGAATAAGACAGGAATAAACCTCAGGTGCTGGCAAGGCTCTCCCTAAGTGATAATCCCCTATTGTCCCTGGCAGGGAAGGACTGGTGTGCCAGAAGGACAGTTGTTGTAAGGCAGTATGACACTCCTGGTATTTGCATGTTCTTTAGTATGAAAAAGGGCCTTCCATCAAACGATCACACTAGAGTGATAAAACAAGGCAGTACTAAAAAACATGGGGCATAGCTTCTAATATTGATGATGATAATAAACACAACTTGACCTACATGGGAGATCACAGAGATTCATTTAATAGCAATTGCAAGTTGTTAATGAATCACGAAACTGTAACGCAACAATCAGGCTGCAATGGTCTGAAGAAAAGATAATTCTTCAAGATAATTATGACAAAAGTTTGTGTGTATTCTTTTAGGCTGTGGCAAATGAAAGAAAGTTGATCTTTCATATTTCTGCTTTGCTATGTTAATAAGTAGAAGTATAGTAAGTTTTTGTTTGATTAGATGTGGTTAACTTTAATGGAGCACATAAGGAACTAATATTAGATTGACTAGGATAATACAACATGCTTGTGTTGGGAAAAATGTGCTTTCTCCTACCTTGTTTAATCCTTAGTTGTGGCTAGCACATGCTTTTCCCACGAGAATTCTTCTTGTGTTTTATAAATAAAGATAAAGTTTGGATGTTATTGGAACAGTGTCCCAGAACTTGGATGGTGCAGGCCTGGCCAATCAGGCCTAGGGGAAGGCTTCTGACCGACCAATCTGGGTGACTTTTGAAAACTCTATATATATGATGAAATCAAAACAATAAAGGTCATTCCTTCTTGCCACTGAGAACTGGTGCTTTCATTACTCTGCTAGCTGCTCAATAGCGACACTTAGTATTAAAGAAAGGCTCCTTGGAGGGGTTTAAACAGATAACTTTGTCTCTAAAATTATTTTCATGCACCTCTATAATGGTCTTTGTCTTCATGTTATGTTTTTTTACCAATTAGATGTCATCAGTGGTAGATGCTCTAGCTGCTCAGTGTTGCAGTCTGTGTTTTTTTCCTCACAGTACATTTCAACTTTGTAATGCACTTTCATAAGGTTGTGGGTTTAGTTCATATCTAACAATTGCATCATTCAGCTAAATCATACAAGTCCTGGACAAACAAGGGTTGTCCCTTTTTTTGATGGCAGAGTTTTCACAGCTTGATGCCATGAACAGTCATATAGAACAGTTATCTTCAACTAGTTAAAGCCAAAGGGAAATAAAGTTAATTGTGAAGGAACTTCATAGATCTACAGATGTAGAAGTGAGAGCCATTAATCTACACAATGTGTAAATACCATGCCAGCAAGGATTATAAAAGTTAATCTCGTTGACAGAAATCTTCAATATTTGAATCAGACTGCCAGAATGCCTTTGCCATTTGATTAGTGTTTGTTATAAGTGAAGAGAGTTTGTTGTGTGGAGTACATAATGGGCAATAATGTCAAAGAGCAATGCTTACAGGTTGAATAAATTACAGAGCTATTAAATATATGGTCTATTAAGACACTAAATGGGTTTGTAGAATTCTGCTAAATGAAATTAAAATGGCCAATATATATAGAAACCAGCTAATTAGTGGAACTGATGAAGGTATCAGTGAAATCAGTGGGTATGTAATATATTATGGATGCAAAGCACTATTGTGTAATAGGGTCTTGTACTATTTTAAGAGGGCTCACTCTATATGAACCATGTTATAACACATTGACATTAACAGATTGACCCAAAAAATATAATCAAAGTGTATTTTGTAGTGAAAAATAATGTCTGTTCTCATTATACAAATTGATGCATATACAGCATGGATAAAGCATGCTGATATGCCACTTTGATGGTGGCACTGTTCCTAATGTTAAAAACCTGAAAATGTACATACACAGAGAGCTCTCCCCTCCACCTTCACATCCGGAGTGCTGTGTCCATTTCTATGCTTTATGGTGCAAGAAACATATAGACTTAATAAAGTGTGTCCAGCACAGAGCCACAAAGGTGATGAACGGACTGGAGCATCTGCTCTGTAAGGAAATTCTGAGAGCTGGGACTTGTTGAAGAGGAGGCATGGGTATCTCATAAGTGTGGGTAAGTACCTGATAGGAGGGGATGAAGCAGAAACCAGCAGAAACCAGCCCCTTCTTGATGTGCCCACTGGCATGACAAGAGGCAATGGGCACAAATGGAAACATGGGAAATTCTTTCTGAACACCAGAAAACTGGCACACCCTTGGAGATATCCAAAACCTGACTGAATGTGGTCAAATGGTGACCCTTTGATTCAAACCAGCTTGTTTATGTGAACTGTGTAAGTTCCTATTCTGTCTTGAAAAGAATTCTTATTTGAATGGCAGTTATAGTTTTAGATCAGGACTTGATTAAATTTTGCATGTGTGCTGAACAACTTTCTTGTACTTTTTTTTCTTCCTTAATATTGTGTATGTCCAGCAGACATTCAGTTGAATCAATATGAAAGGTTTTAATAATTTTAATCAAATATTGTTCTTAGAATTGTTTTATGCTTTATACTATTCAGTGTCTGCTGATAATTTTCTTTACAATTCAATGTGACAAAATAATTTCTGTAAAGTGTAATTAAGCTTTTCCACAGTAAACATCTCATTCTGGTTAATTAATGAAGAGCTCATCTCCATAGTCTCCTTAACATGACTGAAAATCAAAAGCTGGCATTGCCCAACAGGCTTATTCACTTAATATTTAACTTTCTGAAGGAGTGAGCATTATCAATTATGTATCAAGTAAATGTAGACTGTGCCTGTCCACCATCACAAAAAACCAACTTCAGTATTATCATAATACACTGTTTATTATATCATTAAACAAGGACCAGAGAACTAATTATGGACCACTGGATCTTTGAATATCCTTTTTCTTTGGAAAAAAAAAATCCCTGCATTATTTTTAATCCATTATACCCCAAACTAGCTTTGAAGCCACTGTTAAAGACACTTTATTTGTAATGGAGACTGGAAAAAAAAAGAATCAGTTGTGAATTATCTGGTCTTGTTCTGGTTTTATCTTGTTTGTTTCTTGCTGTCCTGTGCGAAGGGACAGGGCCATTGGTGTGAGAGTGCAGGAGTACATTGTGTCACCAAGGGCTAAAAGTAGGAGTGGGGCAGCAGAAGCATCCCACCCAAAACAAAGATACCTTCAGGCACAATTGCTACTTCATAAGGAGATAGCTGGATGGGATGCAGGATGGGCTGCAGTGATCAGTGGTGTAACAGAGAATTAGAAAAGTATCCCTGCAGAAGGATTGTCCTGAGCAAAGCTAACTGAAAAACTTCCAGAAAAATAAAAGTTTTGTGCTAGAAATGTCAGATGACTTTGAGTGTTTGGGGTCTAACATGCTTCAGTTGAGAGACAAGCAGGCTTCAGCAAGTGCCTGAAGACAAGGCACCCCAAACCACCTTGGCCCTGCAATGGAAGCAGTGCATCATGGCACACCGGGATTTATAGCTACAGGATGTTTGCCATATTTTATGCAGTAACTTCATGGAATACTTCAGATTCAACTGTCACTTGAATTGTCTCTAAAGAGGATGAATATTCATAAAAATAATGCATAAAATGTGTCTTTGTGTGTATGAAATGAATATAGAATAGAAACAATATTCATTAATTGGTGAAATGCCGCACTAAAAAGTGCATTTACACCTGTCTTGCAAACTAATCATTATAAAGCATAAATAGAAAAGCTGCCAACTCTTCAGATATAGAGATGTAAACAAGTGATTGCATGTGTTAGAAATAGAGAACACTAGGATGATCAAATAGCATTCTGAGTTGGTGGATTGTTTGTGTTTGGATTCTTTTTAAGACAAAGATGCTTAGGTAACTATAAACAGCAAGAAAAACTCCAGAACAATTTTGGAGTATTCACTATTCATGTTAGAAAAAGCAAAAATGCATTCACCAGTGTTTGTTTTTACACTCTTCTGAAAAGCCTGGAGATTTTATCTCTGAAAATATTTTTTAGGAACTTGTTATCATTGAAAAAGAAACCAGCGTCTAGCAATATAACCAAAAGAGAAATCTAAGCACTGTTATATGTTTATGATCCCTTCACTAAAGAAATATTTACAAATTGGTTCTTGGAAGTTCTTGAGGTTGAAAAAGGTAAGTTCTTTAATTTAACCAGATGTACTATTGCACAGCTTTGGATATAATTGATTGGGTGTTAAAAACCACTGAGATTTACTGAATTGGAACCTTTTAAAATTAATAAATAAGAAGAAAGTCATACTAAAATAATATGCTTTGCCAGTAAGTTTGCTGTTATTGAACTGATCACACTAATTAATCTGCCCCTTTTACTATGAAATACTATTGATTCAAATATTTTTAAAATACTGTGATATCTGCTATTCAGAAGATAGCATGGAGGAAATTTCATGCATTCTTGGCAAAGAAATAAAATTATAAATTGATAATTTGTCTAACATAAATTATTTGATGTGAATAAATAGTATAATATCCTATATCTTTGCTTCCTCCTGAATCATCTTGCATATTCAGAGACTTAATTGCCTACTAGTATTATAAAGGAGGATCTTGGCCATGCAACTAATTTTCATTGAGACTGAGTTGCTTAATATATTCTACAGGCACGAGTCCCATATGCTAAAGTCCTTTATGACAGAAGGAAGCACACTCTTTCAGATTTTGAAAGATTAACTCTTCCAGCTTTGTGATGATAAAGTGTTGACAGCATTGTATTCAGGTAATAATATTACACCACCGTATTTATATTAACTCCAGATATGTTTAAAGAGGTGTATGCAACTTCCATGTCAAGAGCTAAGTGTGTGCAATTTGAGGGTGGTAGGGAGCTCATTTGAGAATATAGCTTGAGAGGAAGCAGAGACATTATTCAGAACAGGTACATACAATCTTTCTACATTCAGGTCCTAGAGATGTAAATGTTTATTGCAATGTGTGATTCTGAATTCTCCATGGGGATGTTTACCAGTTTTTCAGAGATTATTTGCACAGTCTCGTTCTTTTTACTTTTCCCCTCATAGGATAACCCTTTTTCTTTAAAATGCAGTGTGAAACAATTTATACTCTGGTCCCAAAGACAATTCACCGTTATAGCAACATATACCTTTCACCATGAGTTGAATGTGCAGAATCCTCCCTATGTAATTTAATGAGCCCCTCTGTCTTTCGGTCCCATGGAGTTTTCCTCTGCCAGTGCTGATTAAAGCTATTCTGGCTGAATGAGAAAAAACCCCAACTAATTATAATAATACAATAATTTTGTCATTTAGGTTTTACAGAAACTGTCTGGAATACCTTCCTGGTTGCTAATGATCCTTAATAGAGCAGATGGAATTCTCCAGTCTGAGCAGAAGCTACAAAAGAGTCTCTGAGGTTTACGATGTGTCATTTGGTTCACATTTGCCAGAGTAAGCCAGAATAAATCTAAAAAGAAAGGAGAATGTTGAGGGGCTTTGATTCTGTTGCTGAGCTATTCCCTATATAACATGTGTTGTGTTGCTAATTTGCTGACTTGGAAACACCAGCAAGTAATTATATTGGGAGTTTTAAATTTTAAGCACTGCAATATTAAAGAGGTGGCATGCTGAGACACAAAACTTAAAAAAAAAAGTAGAAAATCTCCATCTGAAATGCAACTTTAATGCACTCTAAGGGCTAATATTCACAATCACTCCAAAGGCTATCTGCCTGATTAAAATTGCTGGTCTAGACGGTCGTAAATACCTGAAATTGCTTTATATAAATATAAAAAAAAAACCAACAAAAAACCAAAAAACAAAAAAAAAAAACCCACCAAACCCTCTTTTGGCAAATTCTGACACTTCCAAAAATTATGACCTCTATAATTTTAGTCATAATCTATCACTGATTATAGATCCAGGTTTTCAGTCTGTGTCTGCCTTGTTAGGTACCTAAATGCTTAGACATCATCCATAATACAACCTCTATGAAGTAGCTCCTTTTCAAAGACCCATTTTAACTTCTCTAGGCATCTGCTTTTGATAGTCCAGTCCCACAAGCATACAAATGTTCTGTGGGGTCCCAAAGAAATCTTTCTGAAGATCCAGCCTTCAGATCATGAAGAGAGATCTCAAAACTGGGATTCCAGCTCCATCTGGACAGACCCTGTAGGCAAACTTACCACACCCACAAACGATGCATTTGATGATGGGATCTTTCATGTCATATTTGAGATGCTGATAGTCAAATCTTTGCTATATAAAGCTGACTTAGGGCTCTCAGATTCCGACAAACTAGCCTCCTGGTCATGATGATATTGGCTATTGATGCATCTTAACCAACACTGCCGTTTCAGCCATCTCTAAACATAACAGCAGTTACAGACGTATTGAACCAAACAGAGAGCCCAAGACTGTACTTCCAGTGTCTGAGCATCCTCAGAGTAAAAATAAAATTTCCTTCTGCTCAAACAGAACATGAATTTTCACAAATGTGTTTTAATTTCTTCCTGTTGCTTCTTGTCCTGCCAATAGATACCAATGAGAGTAGTCTGATTTCCTTCCCTCCTATCAGGTATTTATACAAATTGATAAGGTCCCCTGACCCTTTTTGTCATGAAGCTGGACATTCCCAGGTCCCTGAGCCTTTCCTCATGTGAGAGATGCTCCAGGCCCTTCATTAGTTGTGTGGCCTTGAGCGGGACTTGCCCCAATAAGTTCATTTACTTACTGTGCTGGGGGCACATCAGATACAACCACATTAGGGCTGAGAAGATGGATCCCCTCCCCTGACCTGCTGGCAATGCTCTGCCTAACGCAGCCCAGAAGGCTGTTGGCCTTTTTTGCAACTCATGGCCAGTTGTCCACCAGCATCCCAAGGTTTTCCACACATCTACTTTCCTAATGGTCAAGCCCCAGCATACATACCCACACAGGCTTATTTCTCCCCAGGTGCAGGACTTTTCATTTATCCTTGTTGAACCTCATGAGATTTGTCTCTTCCCAGTTCTCCAGACTACTCATGTCACATTGAAAAGCAGCACAACCATCTGGTGCTCTTCCTACTTTTGTATCATCTGCAAACTTGCTGAGGGTGTGTCCTGTTCCATAGCACAGGCCATAAATGAAGATATTGAACAGTACCGGATCCAGTACTGACCCCTTGGGTACACTGCTTGTGGTTTGCCCCTAGCTGCACTTTGTAGCAGTCATCACAACCTTCTGGTTCTGGTTTTTCAGCAAGTTTTCAATCTACTTCACTAGCCACTTATGTACCCCATACTTTATGATTACTGTTAAGGGAGACAGTGGCAAATGACTGGAGGCAGTATCAAAGCCTTTACCAAATTCAAGATAAACAGCATGGACTGCTCTCCCCTCATCCACCAATCTATTCACCTCATCATAGAAGGCTTTCAGGTTGGTCAAGCATATTTTTGCCTTCATAAATTCATGCATTTGCCATGCTCTACAAATCAATGAATTAGATTTATGGGGATTTTTAAAGTATGTCTTTTCCACAAGCAAATCACTTAAATATAGAGATACTGAACATTTGCAATGGTTTCCATCAGGGGCAAAATGGAGACTACAGAGTTCCACAATAACATCTTCTCTTGTCCCTTGTTAGAGACAGGACCCTGCAGCATATTAACTTTAGTCTGGCCTTTTTTGAATGTGCATATAAATGTTAAGAGCCACTGATTTTTTCCTTATACTATTCTTTAATCCAATTTTGTTTAGTTAGAAACTATTAAAAAGAATGCTTTTATATTAGGAACAAATCTCTAGGTATTTCACTGAACCTGAATCAGTGCATCTTATTCTTGAATAAAGTACTTTTTCCACCAGTCAAACATTAAAAATGTTCTAATAATGAATTAAAATATATTCAAGGCTGAAAACCTGCTTTGTTTTCAGATGTGCGGCAGGTAACAGCTGATATACTTAGGCAGAGTAATCAAGGCTTATAATGGAAATGTTAATGAACCCTGAGCTATAGCAGAGCAAATTGAAGAGTTAGCTATTATTGAAGGCAGAGTTAAAATATCATACCTGAGTAAGCTTTATGTTTCTTGAATACCTCTCCATAAAGAACCTTAAGTCATAAACATTTACAGAAGAAAGTACATTGAAAATATTTGTGTATGCAAGAAGTTTCACTTTAAAATTTGTAATATCATGAACCTTAGAGGGCTCTGTAAATAAGGCTCCAAAAAGACAGATATAAAAATTCAGTTTTCAGGAGTAGCTTTTAGTCTTACAAAACTGTTATGGACATGAAGTAGTTTAAAATCTTACAAGGAAAACAGAGCTTGGAAAATCTAGGCATACCGGAACCTGGAATAAAAGTTTTGACATTCAAGGCCTGTCAGTGCGAATCTGTGTTGCTCCCCATACAAGGAAAGAGATGAAAAAGATTTTTTTTAATAAAGCTGTTGTGGAAAAATGACTGGGGAAAATTAAGAGGAAAATAGAGACTCATTCAAGCACCAGTGTGCTTGCAGCTCGAGGCTTTTTAGATCTCTGAACCCTAACCCTAGACATAACCCTAACCCTAGCGCTAGATAATTACCTGAGTCCAGGAGCTGGGTTCTGCAGCTCAGCAAGATGGAGGAGCAGCCATGTTAGGGCCTTCTCTCAATGGCCTCGGGTGGTTCTTTCCTACGCCTGGGTGCCTGGAGCTCAAGGCTCTTTAGGTCTGTGAATCCTAACCTTAGCCTTAGCCCTAACCCTAGCCCTTGTTCATTACTTGAGCAGGTCACCTGGGTTCTCCAGCTGAGAAACCTGGAGGAGCAGCCATGTTAGGGACTTCTTGCAATGGCCTTGGGAGGCTCTTTCCAGTGCTGTGATAAGTCACAAGTGGTGTAGTTCACAAATCGTTTAAAAAAGATGTTCTCTACTTTTGTTAAGTTCTGCTTTTATAACGATAGTTTCTGTTTTAAACCAAGCTGTTATGCTTGTAAGTGCCTTTGCACAACCCCCCACAAGGCAGCCACAAGGCAGCCTAGCACAACCCCCACCAGGATCCTGCGCAACCCCACAGTGAGGACTATGCCCAGCAACAACCACAACGCAGAGCACGCCAGCCTAGACGACTCAGCGGCCAATCAAGACTCACGAAGAGACGCCAATCAAGGCCCACGAGGGGACACAAGGGGAGGGAAATGCAAAAGAGTATAAAAGATGCTTACTTGTAACTATTGGGTGCTGTGCCGTGGGTGCAGCAGGAGACTCACCCGGCCGCCCAGTGCTGTTTGGCTGATATCTGCTTGCTTTTTAATTAATAAATTCTTTAATTAGATCCACGTCTCTGATTGGCTTTTTGAGACCTAATTTATAAGAGTGCCAGTGTGCCTGCAGCTCCAGGCTCTTTAGATCTTTCAACCCTAACCCTAGCTGTAACCCCAGATTTAATGTGGTTGGCATTCCCTATACCTATTTCACATGGAATCCCCACATTTAGGATCTGCTGTCATAACACTTGCACCGTCTGAGGGGGTTAAATGGAATCAGAGCTGTATGGAGACACTGTGGCCAGGCTCTGTGGATGTGGCTTCTCGCTTTCGAGTTCAGGCGGCACGCCCCAAAGCCACACAGAAAAGGAGAGCCGCCACGCCGCCGCACCTGCCGGGTGTGCCCTGGTAGCGAGGCTCACTGACCGGTCTGCGGAGTCCCTGGGGGACGGAGTCAAGCAGGAAACGAGGTGGGGCAGAAGAATGTACGACACGCAGTCTGCAGGCTTCCAGGGATTTATTTGAGGGTCTTTGGGTGAGGGTCCAGGGACGGCGAGAAGGGACGGAGAGACGGGGACGGGCTGAGGGCTGGAAGTCCGGAGGCTGTGAGCCCCGAACAGCCAGTAACAAAGGGTTATATGGGGAAGGGAAAGGGGAGTGGTTTGGTGCGCAGACCAACCGGGACAGTCAGAGGGAAGAGCGACAGGGACACAATTCAAATGAACCAATGATACACAACTCAAGAGGGAACAAAGGAGAAGTCTCTAGAAATAATTTCTTCAACTGCAGGGGCTCATGGTTGGTTTCCACAGGTCTCCATGACCTAAACAGTCCAGGCTGTCACAGCCCCCTGCAGCTGGTCTCTTGAGCACTAGAACTTGCAGGCATGCACTGCAACATGTCGAAACCTTTCAGGGAGGGAAACTCGATGGTACTTTATATCTGAGAAACCACATGACACCTATAAACAAGGTGAGAGAGGGTAAGGTGTCCTGGTGCTG
This sequence comes from Lichenostomus cassidix, assembly GCF_008360975.1. NCBI lineage: Eukaryota > Metazoa > Chordata > Aves > Passeriformes > Meliphagidae > Lichenostomus > Lichenostomus cassidix. The sequence goes on along the minus strand of NC_139483.1, from coordinate 93,646,917 downwards.
AGCCAGAGCAAGATGCTCTTATGGCTCTTCTTCCATCTCAGACTCTTTCCATTTGAAGCACCTGCAGTATCAGCTGGAGCACAAAACAGTTTTTTCTGCCAATTGTCACACACTCTGTGTGTGATATGCCCAAATTCATGAACCAAGGGAGTCACCTGGTGACTTAGGTCTAGGAAGCCTTCTCCAGAAAGTTCTTACCTGGATTAAAAGGAATTATTACCATAATTTTTAAAAACAGTAATTTTGTTCAATGTTGAAAGAAACTCTAAGCCATCATAAGTTAAAATATTCTCTCATAATATTCTGTGAATCTAGTAGGTTAACCTCTGGTTAACTTTTCTTATAATATCTAGTAGCCTGAGGTCTGGAGCTACATGTACACAATACTAAAATTGAAGAGCATAAAACATTTGTAGTATGGTATGAACTTTGATTTTTTAAAATAAAATTTGCTCTTCTTTCAAGGCCTACTGTCCCACATACTTAAAATATCATGTATGGTATTTTAAAAAACATTATCTGCTTTTTCCCCTCCCCCAGTATTAAAAGATGGAAAATAGTTGGGGTTTTTTTTGGGTTTTTTTTAAATTATAATCCAGAGCTGGAACTACACTAAGAATATTTTCAAACTGAACAGATAGTGTATCTGCATCTTCCAGGAGGAGTTAGGAAAAACACCTTCAGGTTGACATCAGTAAAACAGCGGTCCATAAATACTTCTCCCATGTAGTCAATAAAAAATTGTCAAATAGCATGTATAGAAGTAAATAAGATTGAAACAATAACATTTCAGTAATTCTCTTCTGATGAAGCAGACAAAGTTGCCTAGTGAGGCATAACCTTGAAGGGATCCAAGCCAAATAAACTCCTGTGGATGATGGATTAGTGGCGTTGGTTAGGTGCTGGGAGGTGAGGAGGAGATGGCAATGGCTGCAGTTGCTGTGCAGGAGAAGGAAAGAACAATGCAGGGGGTCTACAGGGTGACAGTGCAATGAAATCCAGTAGGAAAACAAGTTTTCCATTGAAACGGAGCAGGAACACAAGAAATGTTTCTCTGACATTAGCCTGCTGCTAGAAGATGAGTCTCCGGAGACTCATCTCTGTCAAACTTACCTCTAGGATAAATTCTGTAAATTCCCCAAGGCAGGTTCTGTAGCTTGTTTTGTGCTCTGAGCTCAATGGCTCCCTGATCACAGAAACAATTTTCATTTTAGTGTTTTACAGAAAATGACCTGGTTTACACAGTGTCTCTGTACCACCTATGCAAAACAGCAATATTTTGTTTCTCTTCAGGTAATAGAAGGGTAAAAGAATAAAATAATTCAACACAATGGGAAAATATATTTGTACACATAGATGTGCAGATAAAAAACACACTTTTCAATATATACCAATAATACACATTTTAAATGGTACTTTGTAATGTCTGCTTTCAACTTTTAAGTAAAATAAGTATTTTTCGGTTCAATTTTAGAATGTAGCAGAACAGTGAACTTTGGAAAGCATGTTGTTTCCATTTGTCAGATGTAGTGGCATTGTATCTTAATAGATTTTGCTTCATGTCATGGTGCAGGGCTGTCTGGCAAAGAAAAAAGAGGGTCATATGAGAAACGTTAATTTTAGTAGACATATGCTCACCTGCTCCAGTCACTTAAAATAAAAATAGTTTAAAGCAATAACATATGTTTGCAAATTGGTCAGTGAATAATAATATTTTATATCTCCCAATAAAAGGCCTCAAAAGACTTTGAACTTCACAACAGCTCTGAAGCTGGTGTTTTGATATTGTTTTTGCAAACAGATAAATGGTTCTCCGGGGCTTTCAAACCCATCAATTTCAAGGTCTCCGCTGAGAAATGCTGCAGCATTTGCTTGCTTACCTTTATTCTTAAAGGAAAACAAAAAGGAGAAGAATTCTGATCTTTTACCATTCTCCTGCTTTGTTCATAAGGTATTCTCAGTCTAACGGTTGTCTCACACCTCATTTTTTAAAAAAAATACATATATTTAAGGTTTGCAGTTTTAAAATAGCATGTTTAAATTAGGAACCTTGAACAGTTTTACTAAAACTTGTTCCAGAAATCATTTTCATCATACCTTTTTCTGTAGAAAACTAGGTAATGCCTTTAAGGGAAAAATATCATTAGAAATCTAACCAAATGTATATGCATACATATAACTAATGAAATTATTATGTAAAATTCTATATCTCCTCCTTTTTTTTGAAAAAAGAAAACTTTCTCAAAATTATGCAGAAGGAAGGAAGAACAGACAAAGAGTTTTGCAATCAATAGAAACTATAACATGAATGTGACGTAGATAATGAATAATCTATTAAACTATTGAAAAAAATCTGTAGTCTGCAAAACGAGATATTTAGCACTGGAAAATAATGATATAATCCTAGAATGGCTTGGGTTGTAAGTGACCTTAAATATAAACGAGTTCCAACCCCCCTGCTGTGGGCAGGGACACCTTCCACTAGACCAGGTTGCTCAAAGCTCCATTCAGCCTGGTCTTGAACACTGCCAGGGATGAGGCACCCTCAGCTTCTCTGGGCAGCCTTTTCCAGTGCTTCACTGTGGTTGTAAGAAAGGGGTGCAAGCAGGGAGGCGAGGAGGCACGGCAGCAGAAGGACGCACAGCAAGCAGGCTGCGGTTCTCCAGAGGTTTATTGTAAGACGCAGCAGGGAGAGGTCCAGGGAAGGAGAGACAGGGTGGAGAGGCGGGGACGGGCACGGGGTCTGGAGCTCCGGAAGCTGCAAGCTGTCAGCAGCAGCTCTCATGGCGGCGGAACGGCAGCGGCAGGAAGCCCCGAGCAACCCGTGGCATAGGGTTTTAAAGGGGAGGAGAGAGGGAGTGGTTTGGCACGCAGGCCAACCGGGAAAGCCATAGGGAAGAGGGACAGGGGTATCAACCAATTATTACAAATGAGGGGCGGATACATAATTTAAACCAACCAATGCTATCCTGTCACCATGAGTGAAACAGCGCAGCCGGCTCTCTGGCTGGCAACTTGGAGGCATAAACCTCCCCACCTCACCAATCTCAAAGTGAGGAGTTTCTTCCTAATATAAAATCTAGACCTGACCTCTATCAGTTTAAAGCTATTCCCCTTGTCCTATCACAATTTGCCCCCATAAAATGTCCCTTTCCAGATTACTTGTAGACTCTCTTTATAATAACGTAAAGGTTCTCTGAGAAGTTCATGTCTTTTCAGTTTCCTTTGAAGTTTACAGAATTTAGCAATACTTTTAGAGATGTGGGTTCCTGCTGTCCATCCTGTAGCTGGCCCTGCTCTGAGGCATCTAGGTGTTTATAAAGGAATTGAAAATGGGTCTGAAATTTCTTGAAATATAGTCATTTGTATCTTCATTGCTCTGTTTTCACAAAAACCCACAACACATAGCATAGCATCCTTAAAACAAAAAACCCAGAACAAGCCAAAACAAGAAACTCCCCCAAACCAAACAAAAGGAAAAAATAAAATAATGCTATTTTTTCTTATATAATTCTTCACTTCTGAATACTTCTGAAACAGACCTCTTTCCAAACGAAATATTATTGGGTTTGGTATTTCTCTTTCCAAACTAAATATTATTGGGTTTGGTATTTCACATTATTGCCCTTCTCTGTGGCTCCTACCAGAGCTGATAATTTGTGTCTTAACATTGCCAGTTAAGAATCACTAAATAGAAAGAGGAGCTCTTAACAATCACCTTGGTCACACAAGCTCTGCTCTAAATACATACAGAAAATGCTCTTTGTGGTAAGAAAGTAACAAATAGAAATTTTCACTTCACTGCTTCAACTGCTATTCTCCAAGGAGAAACATACATTGCCTACGCCTCATTGAACATGGATTCAATGTATTTCTATTACAAGGAACAAGAACTTCATTATTCCTACTACTACTACTATAAATCGATGACATAAAAACACTGGGTTTTTGAAGAGACACTTTCTAAAATTAACCCATAGGTCATTCTGAAATAAAAATCTCTGTCACTATTTCTGTCAGTCAGTGTCAGCCGACTGTTAAATATATTTGCCTTGTTTTTTGTAATGACATTTATTATTTCCCAGCTGATAAAACAGACTCCTTTCCTCTAGAGATTGATGGTCCTCCTGGAGTTTACATTGATGTAATGTTAAAGAAAATGATAAATGTTTCAGGTTTTCTGAATAATAAATGTGCTATATTTTAGATAGCATGATTTGTTGATTCCCTTGGAAAAAAAAGTTCATCCAAGAACTTTGAACTCTGTAGATATGACTTTTTCCTTGAAAATTAAATCTGCTCAGCATTTTGGTTTCTCTAACAAAACATCCCTTTTTTTTCTTACTCTGCTGTGATGGGTCTTATTTTACAACACAGCTGTTCAAAGTTTCCTGTATAACCCTCATTGAAAGAAATTAATATAATACATCTTTTTAACAAGACACTATGTGAAAGTGTAATGACTGATTTGCTCACTACAGCCTAATTTCCTGTCCTCTAAATTAGTAAATTGCATGCTCCAAAAGATGTAGGTTAAAAAAAAAGGCATCCCCAGTTTTTTATTTTTTTCAGATCCTCTGTCTCTTTTTATTGGACCAACATTTGGCGATGTATTTGCAACAAAAATACTTTGTGCCCAGAAAATTGTCCTTACAATTTTTCTCATGCCTATAATCAAGCATCTTTGAAGAGGAATTCAGTTTGGGATTTAGGTTGCTGGTCTAGTGCCTATTTGCTTTGACACTTTCTACAAGTTCCTCATCTCCAACCCTCTGCTCCTCTGTGTTGTTCAGATAAGAATCTCTCCCTGACAAGGGCTGTTTTTTGCCCTGTGTGTGTGAAGTGAATGCCTGATACAATGGAGCACTGAGGTGCTCTCGCATATCTACTCTACAGTAATACAATATTTAATTATAATTAGGCAGGAGTTAATGGCGCAAGAGATTTTTACAGCTCTTCCCTGGTGGGAAATGTCTTGGTAATAAACAAAATCCTTTTGTCAAAAGCAAATGATACTTTACTATGACAGGGGTATGTCAGAGACTGAAATGTTATGGTTTATGACCTAAACATCTTCATGAAGGACTTTTGCCTATTATAATAAAACTGTACAAAAGCTGTAGAGAAGACCATTGCACCCTGAATGGGGCCCTGGCTGAGGTCCTGCACTGCTTGCTGATGAAGATAAGTAACACCTCAGAGCTGGGAGAAAAGAATACATTCACAGAGGGATCAGGTTTAGTGCCTTCGGGGTGGAGACAACAGCACCGATATCAGCTGCCAGGCCAGCACAGACTCTCACACCAAAGGGTGGTGAGGAGAGAGTTTTTGGGTGCGTGGTGAGAAAGCCTCTGGTCAGAGGCAGTGAATGCCCAGAGGAGCTCAGCTGCAGGTGCCACTTCATCCCAGGAAAAGCTCATCCACATGAAGGACAGCAAGGGGTTGTCATGGCCCATCAAAGGCCACCCCAAAGGAGTCCCCAGACCCTACACCAGAACACAAGATGATGCAACAGATCCACAGTGTTGCAAGGGACAGTGTCAAACCTAGCCCCCCGCAGGGGAAGCTCGTGGGTGTTCCCACCTGGCCCAAAATGTATATTAATCCATGGATTCTATGCTCTTGGGCATGGTGGCAGTGGGGGATCCTCATCACCCAGAAGATCAGATGGAGGGAAGCAACGAGATGTCATTGGGACATCGCAAGGATGAAATGTTTCTATCTAACCCCTGTCACTCTCTTCCAATCCCCCAACCCCTCCCCCCACACTCTTTTTCTATTTCTTTCTTTCTTTTCTCTTTCTTTACTTCTTCCCCTTTTACTATTAAATAAAATACATCAGTTTTTTGGCACCAGCATCTAACCTCGTTTGGTTTTAATCATGTTTTTTGGGTAAGTTTCGAACCTTTCTGGGTTTGATCTGCTTTATTTGCAGAGACTGTTTCCTCTGCTCTTCTGCGCTTAAACAGGATCCTAGCAGGGTATTATTTTGAGAGTCTTTGAGGCATGAACTTTGAGTCAGAAACGCTGGTTCCAGTAAAAAAATAAAAATAAGTTTTTTAGTATATAAGACTTGTTTATGGGCATTGAGATTTTAGTATGTAATTCACTTTCAAAGGCTTTTATTTAATCTCTGTTAAAGACAGAAGAAAAAGCAAGTTTTACTCATTTTTCTGGAGTCATATAGATAACAATTCCCTTTTCTTATATTGCATTTTTCACCTGATTTCTTGTTTCAGGGATCTGAGACTATAAATACTGTTCTTGTTTCGGTTTCCTCATTCATGCTGGTGCTAATGAAAGGAAAGACCCTCATCCTTTTCTGTGGTCAGCATCCCCCACCAGTGATGAACCTGGTAAAGGGAGATAAGCAGGGGTACTCAGTGACAAGATTCCTGGGAGCAAAAGCAACTACAAGACAAATGGTGGGGGAAGTGGGAGGAGGTGGAGGTGCAGAGGCAGAGTCCTAGAGCTTTTAGAGGAAAGGAGGATTGACACTCCAGTGATATTCCAGGGATTCTCTCTCCAGCCTACCCACAGCAAGGGGTTGTGCATAGATCTGGTTTCAAGTTCATTAAATGCAAAGTTAGTTCTAGGTGTCTGGGTCAAATTTTTATTGTCAGTCATTCCAACTCTACTGATGACACTAGAACGATGCTAGATAACCTGTGTCCCACCTTTCTTTTAATCTCTCATTTCAGGAATCTTTGTCCTGCAGTGCTGAGTGCCTTCCCTCCCACATGATCACACTAGTGATCGTGCTCAGAAGATTCAGCCTTTAAATCTGCCCCGTTTTACTCTTCCATGTCTATCATATCATATAAGGGCAGTCCAAGGATAGGGAGCAAGATGGGTACACAGAATAAGCACATTATTTAATACTTTACTTCTATGTTAGCTTGCACAGAATTTTGCTCTTGCCATCTGCAAAAATGAAGAGTGTTAAAACATTTTAGTAAATTTTAAATATTCATTCTTACAACAATGCTAGTAAAAAAAATATTGAGCTTTTGTGCTATGTTCCATTTAAAGCTTGTCAAACATTTTTTGAGTATCCAGTTTCTGTGATAAAATTCCAGAACAAAAAATGAACACTTTTTTTCCCCAAAGGTGACAGTTCCACCAGCAATCAAGTGAAGAAAGATTTCTCAGGTTCTGGATAGATTTTTATGGTCCAAATGGCAAAGGGTAGCACTGCAGTAGTTTGGAGTGCTTAATCATTAGTTCCCTGTTCAGTGTGCGGGAGAGGTGTGTTCAGGATGCAAGTAGGATCCAGTCAATTATATTTAAGCAGTATATATTTGTACAAGAAGCACTCTCTGTCTTATCTGGGAAATGTTCTCTTGTATAAACATAAAAGTTAGATATTTAGTAGCTCAGTGAAGCTCAGTGTGCCACTCATGAGTGTGTTTCTATCTCAGACTACAGCCCTGCCTTCTTTCCTAATTTTTGATGGAGAACTAAGAAACTGCAGTTTGAGAGGCTGTTGGTGATGCCAGTCAGTACCTGAAGGGAAGTGCATGCCATCATGCCACTAGAGAGTGATGGAGGCTTTGATATTCCACATACCAGAGAAATAACAGAAGCATGACCACCATGAGGAATTCTCTCGACAATCCCTGGGATAGGACAACTGCTGAGATCCATGGGATATTATATGTTACAAACCCCATGAAAGTGTACTTCAGAATACTTACTAACACTTGAAAGGCTGCCCTAGGCTGACTGGACTGATTTATTTGTCATAACAACAGGTACAGTGCAGGTAAACTTAAACGCTGATATTGAGTGAAAATAGAAATGTGTGCAAGCGAAGAAATTAAACTCCAAGCTCCCTCAGAGTGAAAGATTGTTTCCAGCAGTCATTTATATGTTGTTTATGAGCCTTAAAATATTTACTGTTTCAAACTAGTTTGTCAAACATGATCAGTCAGGTGACAAAAACTAATCTTCTTTTCTTCCATTGGATACGTTCCCTCAAGCCAGAGTAGCTGAGTTTTGTAATGAGAATTGGGTACCATTTTCCTTGACAGTTATTTTTACTCCTTCTTTTCATAAAGCCACTTATGATACCCCCACGCCCTGGTTTTCCTCTTTTATTCTTACTTTTAATAACTGAGTTGACCTTTTGCTGAATCAATTAGCATATAAAGGATAAATTTTTCATTCAAGGGAATTTTTAAAATTAGTGATGCTGTGCTCTCTGGAAACAAGCCTGGTTTTAGAGCTTCCTCACCTGAGATGTTCAGCAGAGTAAATGTTGCTTTGCTGTTGCTTATGTAACAAGTTGAGCTGTTTGTCCTGCACCTTCTTGTACAGATGTATCAGCTTGGGCTCCCTCTGTCCTTTTAATTTTAAAGAGTACTTCATTAAAAAAGAGATTTCATGCCTCCTTTAGGGTACCCTAATATTTTATTGTTACTAATACCTGATTTTTCCACTGTGAGCCAAAACAACAGGCAACAGAGAAGTGAGAAATAAATACTGCTCAGCCACAGTTTTACTCTTTCCCCCAGCTATTCTGGTCCCTGCCTCAACTTTCTGAGATTCATAAAGTTCTAATTTGAAGGGCTGCTTTTTAGGTCAAATATTGGGGTAAATAAAATTGATTAAAAATTATTAATATTAATTCAGGAGATACTGAATGCAGTAAAACAAAAAAGTTGTGGTTTTTTCCTTTTTCTTTTTTTTTTTTTGAAAAAAAGCTTGCACTTTTACATTTCTAGTCATGAAATATCACTTAGCCAGCAAAAACTGGTAAAGGTAGGATATAAGGTAGCCATTTTGTATGCATAATTGTGGTGATATGAATTTCTAGAATTACCAGACAGTGCAAAGGAGAACTGGAAAAATTGCTCTCAATGCAATAATTTCTTTTTAAAGCATCATTTTTAGTCTTTATGAAATTGTCAAAGTAAGCCAGAAGCTATGATTTTGGAAAGAAGTACACACAGACATCAAGTCTTCTGAAAGTTGAAAGCAAAGTAGTAATTATTGGACAGAATGGAAGGAGACATCTTGGGAAGCCCACAGGAAGGACAAAAGGTCTACTTGTTAAACCAACAGTTTGTAACACAATAGCAAACAATGAAGAACAAGGATATCAATAGTTGTCTCCATTACTGGAGCTGCATGAGTGTATGAGACAGGGACCAGAAAGGTCATCTTGGAGACAGCAAGAATTCTGTACTGGAGAAATAGAGAAGGAGCAAGAGCTTTAGCTGTCCTAGATTCAAGGAAGTTAAAGTACATGGAGGTTGGAGTGATGTTGAACAGAGAAAGCTCCATGTTGGTTTAATCCTGGGGAAGCCTGGAACAGCTAGAGAGAAATCCAATGGCTAAGGATTAAAAAAAACCCAAACAAACCCCCCCCCAAAAAAACCCCCAAAAACCCCCAAAAAAGCAAAAGCAAAAAAAAACCAAAAAAAAACCAAAAAACCAAAAAAACCAACAGAAAACCACAACAAACCAGCAAACAAAAATCAAATTCCTTGGTTTATTTTTCCTTTTTCTTGTTTTCCAAAGTTTATTGTCTTTTAGAATGTTCAGAAACATAACTTCTTCCTTCTAAATCAAAACATAGTTTAATTTTAAGCTTAACTAGCATTTAAATCTAGAATTCTCTTCCATGTGAAAAAAACCCCAAATCTAAAATTTCAGTTGAAAATTTAGAGCATTTCTGTGGGCTGGTTGTATAAGTATTGATATTCAGGTGAATAAGATGGGTCCTCAGAGAATGCTCTAGGAAATACTACAAATCTATTAGTAGTTTAGTAATTTTCCTGTTTAAAATTTGAATCATAATTTTCTTCTATATTTTGGACATGTGGAATTTGAGATTTAATTATTTCAAAATAGGATTTAATTACTGCAAAATGATATTGCATGTGATATGGAAGGAGACCACTCAAATTTAATGGGTTCCCACAAAACTGAATATGATCAAACCAAATGATTAGCAGGAAAACTAAAAGAAAATAACAGTGGAAAATTAAAATAACAATGTATTACAATGTATACAATAAGAAATGTTTCTAATCTGTGCATAATATTATTTAATCTAAGGAATTCCATGGTAAAATTTGTACTTCCTATTACTCAATTTTAGTTCTTTCTCTCAAAAGCTTTTATATCTACGGCTGGAATGAAATACCAGCATTACCTTAAATTAAAAATTCTTATATTGAGTTTCTATTCATCCACCTCCTTTGGTTAGTTATCCAAGGTGTGCCTAATTTTGGTGTTCAGCTGCTAGAATGTAGTCTTTTTTCCTATTACTGAAATTCAGCCTGGGCCTTCAGTATTTCATGTCTTGCCTACTCATTCTCTTGACTCCTCCAAACTGCTCTTGTATAAGTTTTCCAAAACTTTTTTTTTTAAAGATCACCATGGTTTCTCACAGTTTGGTTAATTATACTGTATTTAAATTATCTGGCAATTTTGCCTGCTGTCTTAAACTCAGGTTTCTTCTTCCTACTGTAAATTCTTACTGGTATCAGTAGTAGTAGTACACCTCTAATTCTTTGCTAAGCAGACAGGCTATTTTTTAATAAAAGCTACTTATAGAACATTGCATAATCCACTTTTAGAGAATATTTATCTGGGTCTTATCTATAGCAATAGAAATGAAATGTCATGTATATTATCTATGCACATTTTCCTTCACTCTTATCTCTAAAAGTCGCTAAAGAAACATATATCTGATCTTTAAAATAAAACACTGGAACAGTTCCATCTTCTTTGAAATATCAGTTCCTTTAAGAGATTTAATTTAGGAAATCTAGTCTGGATTACTTTACTTTCAAAATTGTTGGATTATTCCACTTTTTGTTCAAACACTGAAGAGAGGCTATTTTTCAAATATATCATGGAGCTTGTAATCATGTTTTATGGAAACACTGAAAGCAGAGTCACTGAGCTATACTGACAATATTTATCACATCTGTTGCAAAGTTAGATTATTATATTCAGTGAATGTGCTCTGAAAAAGCTACTGAAACTCAGTTTTGTTCTAATTGCTTGTTATAATAACAAGTCCCTGATAAACTCTACAAAAATGGCATTTTGAATTATATATTCAGTACACTATTTCTAGTTTTCTGATAGATCTAGCAAAGCTTTGATGAACATTACATAGGGAGCTCACATATTTAATATTATCTTAATAAATGGCTACTCTATGAAATGATTAATATGGTTCTCTTGCAGGGGAGAATGAAGATGAGTTTTCTTTAAACTACATGTGATTGCACTAGAAATGTCTCTTTGGAACATTAGACACCTTAGTTTCCATAATAAATGTTGTCAACATTATTTCTTTAAAACACGTGGAAGAAGAATCTTCTTTGTGGTAGTTGCAACATTGAAAGTTGCAATTCTGTAAAACTTTCTACATTCTTTTTATTTCTCAAATTGTTTTCAAAGAACAATATATAATTTTTCAATTCAGCTGAAGCTATTTCCATGGGAAAAGTCATGAAGAAACAAATTCATTGATAAGGGACTTGTGAATGTACAGTTCAAAAATTAACTTTCTGTCTTAAAATCCCATGGAAATTATCAATTATATGGATAGCAATTTTACATAAACTGAAGGCCTTTGCAAGATTTAGCATAGGGAATATTCTTTATCTGACTTTGTTGCAAAGGTATACCTGTAGGACTTCTTTTCTTGATTATTGATTTTTAAGTCCATTGTAAAGATTGGTTGAATCATTCTACTTGCACTGAAAGAATTTTAAGAAAAAAAAGTAACTTATTACTTCTATTTATAAAAAATATCAAATTTGCTACCAAATTCGGTGATTAGAAGATGGAATTTTCAGATAGAATGTTGGTTTTTTTCAAGAGACTGAAGTTCACTCTTTTGTTACACTATATTTTATGTTGTTTCTATCAAGTTCATGATCCTCATAATTATTTAGAGAGACTGTAGATGCCCCATCCCTGGGAAACCTTTGGAGTATGGTTGAATGGTGTTCTGAGCAACCTACTTTTGTTGTCCCTGCTTATTGCAGGGGGGTTGGACTAGATGACCCTTCAATCCCAACCACTCTGTGTTTCTAAGATGATTCTGTGATAAAATAGTAAACCCCTCCTAGATCTGAATACACAAAGTTTGCGCTAAAATTATTCAATAAGAGGAAATATAAAAAAGAATCCTCTTGCGAAGATACTTATGAATGCATCTTATTCAGTGAAAGTGAAAGGTAAAGCAAACCACAAATTTATAGAAGAGAGAAATGCAGAAAAGTGCTCTGCAGCTGACCTGATAGATTGTTCTATATAGGCATGAGGAGAAGGGGAAGTGTCTCCACTCTTTTTGAAAAAAAATATTTTGCTTCTGAGGAGAGAGTAGTGTACCTGAAGTATAATGGTTTTTGCCATGGCCATACCAGCATAAAAAACTTATACTGATGTTGAAGAGCATTTTTTACATCCAAGGAATGCATTCCAACAACTATATGCTCATTCTTTGTGATCCTGTTGTGGCTAAAAATAAAACAAATGTCATTAAAAAAAAAAAAAAACAAATACTTTTACATATGAAAATGCAAACACTATGTTTCAGTAGCAAAATACAACCTCAGAATTATGTACCAGGGTAATAGTCCATAGCACGTCTATCATGACAATTAGTTCACATCTTTAAAAGTTTTATATTCTTGTTCACAAAGCAAGTGATCCTTTTATTAAAAATAAATAAAGTTGATTTTGATGAACTTGTTGATGAACACACATATAAACAGTTCAAAAATGTATGGTATTTTTGTTACCAGTATAATGAGCTTCAGGCAAATAGTGAAAATGGTAAGAACTTGCCAAAATAAAATTAAGTAAGAAATTACAGAATTAATGTTGGCATAACAAAGTAAAAAAATGGGTTTCTTTTTGTGATATGAAAACATAAATTAATTCAAAACTATGCTAAAATGCTTTGCCATGGAAATTAATAATATATCAGCAAAGATTTTCAGAAATGTTGTTCCGAGTAATTATTTTTTTCCTTTTTTAGTGCCAGAACTATGACTCACCTAGAATGCTTTCCTCATTTTGAGCAAAGGGGACAGAACTGACTCCAAAGGAAATAGTTTTTTGGGCAATTCAGTGACTCCACAAGATGTGCATGGTAAAAGATAACCCCAGGAGTTTTCATTCTTTTTCCTGAAACTGAACTATGGAGCTTACCAGAGCAATATTTTATTTTATATTTTATTTTGTTTTATTTTAATTTTTAATCTACTCCCTGTCTCCTTCCACACACGCCCCCCCCAAAATTTTACTGTAATCTTTTCTATCTTTTCTGCACAGAGCTTTATCTGGTTCCTCTCCCCATCCACTCATCCTGGCACTCCACAGTAGCAGAGCACTGTACCCATATGCCCAGACACAGGGGCTTTGTGCACTCCCAAGATGCCAGACTTATTAATATTAAGGACAATGGTGCTATGCATCTTCTTGTTGTAAGTTTGGGCTTTTTTGCTGGAGATATGACAGATCTGTCTCAGTGATATAGCTTTAAGTGGAGCAATGAATGTAAAATTGTTATTCTGAGTGAAAATATGGAACATACAGTGCTGCCTGAGACAACTATTAATGCTCTGTTTACTGGTTTCTGGGAGATGAAGCATCTCCATCCTTTCTGAAGATAGCTTAATGCAAAGCATCTGAGAGATTAACTAGGAAAGACTAGGAACAAACAGCAAATGAACATACAATGAGAAATGCAAGTGAGAGTATAAAAATTAAATAAACTGTGAAAAACAAACTTGAAAGGAAAATAAACAGAGAAAGAAAGGCACCACAAACATCAAGAAGTCAGATATGTGTTAAAACTCATAGGTGTATGATATCTAGCTGAGTGACAGTAATGCAATATACAATTACATCCTTGCTTTCCTTTCAAAGGGTTCCACTGAACAAGCACGTTCTCTTGACTGTACACTGAGACTGTCAGTGCTTGTTTCTTCTCTTCTACAGCTTCTTTTTCTTTTGGCACTTAAAAGCACTATTTCTAGCAAATTGTAGCAAGAAAATCATGCTTCCTTTAGGTGCTATTTTGCTGAGGTACCTCCAGGTGGGACAGGTTTTACATCTCAAACACCTACAGAGCTCCTGTCCTGAGCTGGAGGGAAGAGAGCAGCTTCTCACATATCCCTTTAGCTATCACAGAAACAACCATCAGAGAGTTACAAGTCCTTGTGCCAGCATTTTCCAGTTGCTACACGTGATCCAGGTAGTTTCAGTGATGACATCATCAGGCTCCTGTGCTTGGTGGAGCTTGTGATTTTTGACATTTTTAGTCTGACTTTGTTGGAATATGCCATGTATGAGCTGCAGAGAGAAATAATTTGGTGCAACAACTTGTAAAGAGCTAATAATTTATATTCATGACTTTTATTCATGGGGTGAAACTTCTATTCCCTACCACTGGAGAATAATGCAGAGGAATATTTTAATGTAGAGGAATGTCCCCCCTTCCAGACGGGACATTGCCAGGATCACCCTGGCAAAGTGTAGTGATCAATAATGAACTAATCAATACACGACTGCATTTAGATTTTTTGGTTTAGATCTCCACAGATGTGAATTTCTTCTTTAATTTACATCTCTCCATAAAATACCTGTATCACATGTACATACATGTGTGTGTACACATTCATACACAGACATAAACATAGGTGGTTACTCAATGTAACATTTACAACTTGTTTTTATATAATATTAAATCTTTAGCTCAATTCATTTACTGCTATGAATATAGCTGTTTTATTTTACTGTATGCTGTCCCCAGCAGCAATTGAAACAAGGTATTCCTTTTTCTACATCTACAAATTCAAGCAAAACAGAAATTACTTAGAAAGCCAACCCAAAATCTGGTTTGTAGTAAACTTCATAGTAGCATGTAGCTAGATAGCTGGAAATTTAGGTAGCCTAGGACACAGTTGGCCCTCCTGGCTGCCAGAGCACTGCTGACTCATGTTCAACTCGTCATTGACCAAGACCCTGAGGTTCCTTTCCATGGAGCTGCTCTCCAGCCTCTTGTTCCCTAGCATGAATCTGTGTCAGAGGAGATTTAGGTTAGATTTTAGAAAAAGGTTCTTCACCCAGCAGGTGGTTGGGCACTGGAACAGCTCCCCAGGGCAGTGGTCACAGCACCAAGCCTGGCAGAGTTCCAGAAGCATTTGGACAATGCTCTCAGGCACATGGTGTGACTCCCGGGGTGTCCTGTGCAGGGCCAGGAATTGTCTTCATGAACCTTACGGTTCTCTCACAAATCAGCATATTCCGTGATTCTATGATTCTATGAAATGGTGTTGAAAATGAGGACACTCAGAGAACTCAAGGGTCTCTCCAAGTAGGTAAGGTTAAAAGTGCATTTTGAACCTGGTTCCCTAACCTGTTAGTTACATGAGCATCTGCATGATATTTGGATCCCTACTGTTTAAGAACAATTCAGTATAAATTCTGTTGATACTTTTTACTGCAGACTTTTATGTAATCATAAAGTATAAGACAAAACAATATTTTTTCAACATAGTCAGGTTTATTTTCATTGTTATTCTCTTGCTTATAAAAGTCTCAATCTGATGAATTATTTTCCTGACACACCAATCTAATTGCATAAGTTTCACTAAACATGATACCTCATTTCACAGCACTAGTGTCCAACTATCCAAGAGCAAGGAAGTCAAGGTCTTGGAGTCAAATTATTTTAAAATGTCAGTCTAATGGCATGCTAAAAATAAACAAAATGTTGTTGATCCATGGGTTTCTTACTTTGTATTCAAATATTTTGAACTCCTGGGTACCAGAATTCTGACTCTAAGACACAGTAATGAGGTCTGGCATAAGTAGACAGCTACACTGTAATGAGGAATAACTGGTTGTAATATGCACTGAGTGCAAACTGCAGTTGTACAGCAAAAAATGCATTTTGCATTCAACAGAGTATTAGGCAGCAAAAAATTTGAAATCTCTGAAATGACATGTAAAGCCACAAGACACCATAAACAACATTAAAAAAACCCCCTTTGCAACACTCATTATAAAGAAAAAACTTAAAGTTGACATGAATAAAAATAGTTACTATATTAAACCAGTACATAATACAACATCTATTTGATTTATGAGCGCAATTCTTTTGAAAATATGATAAAAGAAAAAAGGTGGATTTTACTCTGCAATAAATCTCATATACATTTTTTAATCTGTCAGAAAAGGTTCAAAGTACAATCAATACTGTAAAGATACTACATCCCTTTTTTTATACTGGAATAGAATAATAGGATGTCTCAAGGTCAGTGATGGTTTACAGTTCTGCTACTGCCAGTTCTGAGCTGCTTTCAGAGAAAGCTTTCCTGGCTCACACTCTATTCAGTCATGTCACTGAGGGTGAGATTCATCTGGCCAAATCTAGACATCTCTTTGTACATGTGGCTAGTGATCTAAAACACTTTATAATCAAAGGAGAGATTGACATCTCTAGGGTGCAATTCATCTCCTCCCAAAGTAGATGCCTAAAGTAGGTCATATGAATCATGCCCTAGAGTGTCTATTTCTTTCTACTAATTATGAAGGTATCATAGAGGGGGAAGGTCACAGGTAGGTATCTCTGCAGTAGATATCTAAAGATAGGTTAGATGAAAAGCACCCAAATGTCCACCTGCAGGGGTAAGTGATTGTAGTAAATGGCAATTTATTACTATGTCCAGTGTGAGCAGATTTTCAATTAAGTAGGTCCAGCCTTGACAATCAGCCTGCAGAAGTCCTTTTGTGCAATAGAGGGTGGGAAAAAACTGATTAGAAGCACATGACAGTGTTTCTAACTATAAATATAAACATCAATTTGATATAAGTGGTTGCATTATAAAAATATTATATTTGATATAATATTATAATATTGATATAATATTATAAAAATATTATATTTGATAAAAAAGTTGCATTATCATAGTATGGGCATCTTTGAATACCAACAAGTAATGTGTTGACTCACAAAAGCTTTATGATAAAGAACAGTAGCTCTATATGTCAAGTTGATCATTAAGTTTCTGAGACTGCTGTGTTTTTTTTTGAAACAATAAAATTGTTCATATTTTAAAATTGTACTCTCTTCTCTTAAACACAGAATTTAAGGCCTTTTGTCACATTCATTCTTTCTAAAACAGAAGAAATACAAAGTCTTATGGAAATACAGAAGTATTTAAAAGGTCATTAATCCATTTTATTCCCAGAACTATTAGTCAAATAAGCCAAAGGACTGGTTGCTGCTGTGCTGACAGCTGTAGATTGAAATTACAAGGATTTACAGATGATGAGAGACTCTGCATGTATTTGGCAACACAATGTGGCTGTGGTTCTGCCACACATTTTTATATTTCTCTGGGAGAATGATGTTAAGGAACACATGCAAATTCATTCAGAGTTGTAAGGTGGGAGAATGAACTCCTAGCTCCCACTCTACTCCACTCCACACTGTGTACTTGGTTCTAGAGGTCTACACTGCAGTTATGTCCCCGTGTATATTTTCAGGGAGCAGTGCATGAACCCCAGGGTGGCCTCCAAGGCACATCCCATCTCCCATCCAGGAGCTGGGGCACCAGTGCAAGGGCTGAAACAGGCTCTGGGCAGGGCAAGAGTGCCATACTAAGGGGTGTAAGGGGCTGTCAGAGCAGGTGGTGCCCTCAAGGCCCTGATATGTTACTATTACTTTGCATTCACTTTATTAATTTACTGCACTAACTTTTTTGTCCAAATTCAGTTTTATGTTTCTTATAACTGATGAATCAGTTTAGCAGCATGCTAAATGTTTTTGCCCATAATTATCTCAAATTAAATTTAATTGGCTTCAATAACCGTGATGGAATTAATTTATTTTCTTACCTGGCTTTCAAATTTCTCCAACTTTATCTTCCCTTTTTTGATGGAGTTTGCACACACAAAGGTTGCACTCACTCCAATATACTAAACTCAGTCTAATACTTGTACTGAAGATGATCCCTACATGTTTTATGACACAAATTTTAGCTTTCAATATTTGTAAGGGAGAATCCTCTAATATTAATCTATCATTCCACAAGCAGCTTAAGGAAGCTCTGCAATGAGAACAGAAATATGTTGCAGCTTTTGAAAACAGGTCTTTGCAAAAAGGATGAAGTCAAAAGGAGCCTTTGCTGGTTTCCATGTTGTATTTTATTAACCAATCTCTTCTACATTTAAAAAGTCAAGAGGCAATTTTTTCCTAGAATGTGTGAAGTGCAGAATTTTCTTTCATTTGCTTCACGACTAATGTTTTCTTAAAATAACTTTAAGCATGGTGGTATCTAACTGAAAAGTCACACTTTAATTAAAAATCTTAATTGTTAGTCTTACTTTTAATACTAATCTCCCCATGTAGATGTTTAAAATTTGGTGTTATTGAATTATATTTCTATAATTATTATGTTTCTCTAGATTTCATAGATGAGTAGATTTCAAAATCAGGACAGTCAACTGTGACATCTTAGAAAAACAGAAAAGTTGTAGGATTTGAAAAAAAGAAGGTACATGATATCAAGGATAGAAGCAGAGTCAGAAAATGAGAAGTTTATTCCACTGCCAATAGGCCTAAGTTTTTTATAGTGCTATGAAGGTACTTTTAAGGATTTTACAGGTAATATGGTAGCAGTCTATTATGGGTCTCAAACATGGAAGAAATTCAGTATAGGGAAGATTACACTTTTGTTTTAATGACATCTAGACCTTCTGAGTCTATTGGCTCTGTTGTCTATTTTTGTAACTTAGAAGATATTAATTTTAAAAATTATCTAATTTATTGCATATCAAAACCTAATGTAACTTCTAATTTTCAGATACCTTAAATACTTCTACTATCTGGTTATATATGTATCTTCAAATATTTGTAAAATACTCATAGGCTTTATGTGAATAGTCTCTTTTCCATCATTTCTTATCAGATCTGTTACTTAAACTTCCTAAAAGCCTTGCCAGCACTTCTCTGAACTTTTCCTAGTATGTACTTCTCAGAAAGACAGGTTACACAAGTCTGTAATTATTTTTTGAGTGATATCTGTTGTACTTAAATTGATGGTAAGAACATCCCTTGTAAAGCCAGAATACAACAGAAGATGGGGTTGCAGTGGAGAAACAGAAATGAAAAGCAAAAACAACCATCAGAAAAAGCTGGAGAATTAATGTAATCAAGCTAATGTGAGTGATGTTGCCAATCATTTCATGCAATTTTTTGCATTGCCAAGTGTTTGTTTTTTCATACTAAGTATGAAAGTCAATTTTATTATAAACTAATTTGGAGAGAGAACATCTGATTCTTGGAGTTAATCTTTCAGCACAGTGTGCTGGAATTTGATCTACGTTTCTGTGTGACAATAGCAGGAGCTGCATGTCAAAATCTCCACTTGCCATCCATAGTCATATTAAGCATTATCAATCACACAGCATTTGTGTGTCTACTGAACAGGCTTTTCAGCCAGGAAACCACTTGTACTTAAATATTTTATTTATAAACTTGTATATAAACACATGCATCTGATTTTAAGCAGAATTTCCCTAAAATGCCAATGAGAAATATTTTCAAAACAGACATTTTTGAAATTCTCATCACAGTTCAGTTTGAGCTTGGTAATCCAAGATGAAAAGAGAAAGGGCTTATTTCAACAAGAAAAAAAAGTGGAGTTCCCCAATCATACTGCAGTAGCAATGACAGCAGAAAGATTCCCTTTGAGTGGAGGAAAAGTGTAGCATTCACTATTTAATTCTCTTTCTAATTAATTATATGTGAGTATCATCAAGGCAGTTATAGTGCTGCCCTCCCTTCAGGATTCTCCTGGCCTCTTCAGAAGGCAGCAAGCTTCAGTTTTGGCTTAGCAGACATTGTACACTTAGTTACTCGTAAGGACTCACTATATTACTTTATAGTTTCTGGTCAAATCCAGTTTGATGGCTTTTTGTACTGCTTTCCAAAGCAACAGAAGTTTTAGCATGATAGTGCTGTCTCAGAGTCCAGATTCTAGAAATTCCTCCTGGAACTCATCTGTGTCTCTCTCACTTTCAAAGACGCATAAAGCTCAAAAGACAATATTTCATATTCAGTACCCACTGCCTCACTGCATTATTGGGATGCTGGTGAGATTAACTTCAGTATCTAAGGTTGAGCATCTTGCCTAATTTAGTCAGACTTAATCAAATTTCCTCTGCTCACTATAGAATAAGTTTGCCTGGTGGGCAAGTAATATCACAAAAGAAATATTTGCTGAGAGACCACACACGTTATATATAACGTTTAGTTATAAGTGTAAATTTTAAATAGATAAAGTTTATTTTAGGTGAGTTTTTTTCAAGTTCTCCAAAGAAATAATATAACAGTGAGACAGAAAATTCTATTAAGGCTGCTTTTATTTGCAAAAGTATCTGTTTCCAGAAAGTTACAAAAAGTGACATTGTCTCTTTGCAAGCTCAATTTTTTTCTGAGAAGTCTTGAGAACTCTTTAAAAACTGTGCTCTTCAAGAGCAAAGGATGCATAGAGGCAGTCATCTGCAAAGCAAAAAGAAATAACACATAAAGGTCGTCTCTTGTTTATGAGTTATAAAAACCGTAGTAGACAGAGAAAGGTATTTAGGACTTTTTCTCAGTTATTAACACACTAAAACATGAGTTTCAAAGCTGTGACTCTTTCAGTCTAGCAGGAAGACACTGACCTATCAAAGCAGCTGATACTGTCTCTTCTGGCTTGGTGTTTCAAGCTGAGGCTACCACGCACAAAAGGACGTTGATGAGGCTCCAAAACCTGCAGATTAGATAAATAAAAAGTAAACAAAATAGGCAGAACCAATGAAAATTGGATCAACTTTGTACTATACATCAGCAGAATGATCAAGGATGGCATTATACCAACTATTCCACTTAGGGTTGTGAAACTGAAACTCACACACTTAGGGAATGCCCTAGAGAAACTACAAATTTTCTTTACCAGTCACGTGAATATTAATATTCACAATTTTTGCTTGAGGGAATAAAACGCAGAAAGTTTCTGACATAAAAAGCTTTCCTTATCTTAAAAACAGTAAAAATAGAAAAGACCCACAGATTTCAAAGGACATTTTTTTAAAAAAGGAAAATATGTGTTTAGAATTATTTGTCCAATGAATGTTTACTCATCTATTTACTCAGCTCCACCTAGATGGAGCATCCTCTGGTGAGTACTAAGAAATGTAACAACTGCTAAGTGCAAGTAGAGGCTTCTTTTAGTAGAGATAGCTGATTGGTTTGTTGCAAATTATTGATGATGGAAGATTACTATAATAATGAAATTCTGAATGCAAAGGTCCTAGAAAATATTTTACCTAAAGAAAAGCCATATAGCCATCTGTTTAGATGGGATTTTTTAGTTTGTTTGTTTGTTTTTGTGGTTTTCTTTTTCTGTTATATATGACTCTGAGGGTTTGTCCTTTGCAAAAAATGTTACTCTTTTTTTCTGCTCTAATCACACCCATTTTCAGTATGAATGGCTTCTTTTGGTGTTGCAAATGTACTTACTGTAAAAAAATAGTGCAGGAATATCTGAGTTTCACGAATTCAGACCATCATACAAGAGCAAAAAATATAGATTGTGAGTAAATACATTTTTCTATACTTTAGAGACTTACTTTGAACATCCCTTTCAAGATCTAAAGTGAAGTCTGGCATACAGTGTTACACAAGTATGCAAAATTGTGCTTTGCATAAATTTGGAACATTCTTTTACTACAATCACAGTATGAAGTTTTGATAAAATACATGAAAGCAAAAAAATCTTTAGAAATCCATGAACGTTGTTGTTTTTGTACAGCAGAAATGAGAATTACACATACAAAATTAATTTCATGGGTGAATAGAGAACCTACTTGAGGATACTTGAGACCCTGATACTCATCAAGGGCAACAGAAAGTTGTTTCTTGGGTAGCTTGCTATGAAGAATTTCTTTTAACTAATGCTCAAAGTAAAGATAAGCACATAGTTCTCATATTTTGACTGGAAAACTATCATAAATATATCCATTGCCACAGAGATCCAGCTGTTTATCCAGCTCAGTTCTGACTACTTTATATTTACAGGATGGAAGAAGAGCTTAAGACCTGATATTGGATATTTACAAGTTCATGTCTTTGGCTGTTTAAAAAAAAGTTTGTTCTTTTGCTTTAGCAGAAACAAAAGCTAAAAGAATTTTTAGTAATGGTCAAAAAAAAAAAAAAAAGACCATGGGTGTTGGAAAAATATCTCATTAGCAAATCAATTTATTATATAAAGTATGGGTGTTCAGGGTAATTTTTTTAGCCAAAAATTTCCTCTTCCCTGCACAAATAGAGTG
The DNA here is from genome assembly GCF_008360975.1 of Lichenostomus cassidix. Classification (NCBI taxonomy): domain Eukaryota; kingdom Metazoa; phylum Chordata; class Aves; order Passeriformes; family Meliphagidae; genus Lichenostomus; species Lichenostomus cassidix. The sequence continues at coordinate 93,624,549 of NC_139483.1, read as the reverse complement.
AAAGCATAATTTTTAATGGTATGGTAATTTTATTGGGAACTGTGATAATGCCACTAATATAAAAGAAAAAAAAAAAGAAAAAAAAAGAAGAAAAAAGAAGAAAAAAGAGGAGAAGAAGAAGAGAAAAAGAGGAGAAGAGGAGAAAAAGAGGAGAAGAGGAAAAAAGAGAAAAAGAGAAAAAAAAAGAGAAAAAGAGAAAAAGAGAAAAAGAGAAAAAGAGAAAAAGAGAAAAAGAGAAAAAGAGAAAAAGAAAGGAAAGGGAAAAGGAAAAGGGATTAAGCAAAAAAAGAAAAATTTTCTTGGACCTGTATTACTATGATGCTTTGATTCTATAAAATATTGTCATTTTAAAAGAACAATTTTCAGCTTCAACGAACATGGTTTATCCAGTACTACATTTTTGATTATCTCATTGTCCCCTTTCTCTCCTCTTTGTCATTTGAAGGAGTTTGTAACAGTCTAATCATGGATTTGCTGACAGCTACCATATCCCATCCCAGCTGCACTGGGACTAACTTCAAGCAGTGAATATGTCTCAGTAGATTCACATGCTCATTCAGACTTCTGCAAACCTTTTAACAGTCTACCTCTTTATTCCTCACATACATACCTTCGACTTACTCTTCTCCAAAAATTTTTTTTTTTTACTCTTTATTTTAAATATAAAACTCATGTCCTTCTTCAAAAAACCTTCTGTGAATTTAGTCTGCTTTGGTGTATTTTATAGTAGAAGAAGAATAGGAAAGATCTGTTGATATGGCTTGAAATCTGTGTGAGGAAGGACAAAAGGGGATTGCTGACTCTGGAATTTTCTCAGCTGAATACCATGCAACAGCACTCTGGTTTAGGGTGAATACCTGGCGAATTTAAGGAAATTGTGCTGGGCAATGGTTTCTTTTGATAACATTTGTGCTCTCCAGCAGAGAAAGGCAGAGAGTCACAGAATCTAATTTTGGGAATCCACAGCAGTAGCATGGTTGCAGAGCATCTGTGTGCAGCCACACAAAGGAGGAATATGCATTCCTCAGTTTAGGGAAGAAGACCTCTCCTGTTATGTGAATTGCCTCTGGAGGAGCTCCTGGCTCTCTGCTGACTGCAGAGAAAGGTGTCTTTGGCACAAAGGTTAGGTGGCAAAAGGCTGGCAGTGTGAATGTTCCTTAAGAGAACATCTGGGCTACTCTCTAAAACTATGTGTCCTGTCCTACTAGCACAAGTCATTTGTCCTGTGGATACCACAGGACAAATTGTAGTCATTGACTCTTTTCATACTGAGGTTGTTTTGTCTTAGTGAACTGATTTAGGATCTTACTTCTGAAATAATGTTTGGTCTGGTTATTAAAAGGTGCCTCTGCCTGAATCAATGAGATCACTTGCCAAAGTCAATATAAATGATTTTATTTAACAGTAAATGTGTGGGAGAGAGAGAGAAATAAGGGAGGGCAGGGGAAGAAAGAGAAAAACAGTGAAAGAGGGAGAAAGAGATTGTAGTCACAACTACATGAGTGCCTGTGGCGTCCCACCTGCCCTTCTTCTTCTGATCTCCTCGGTGGTGGGGGTCTCTGCAGTGTTCTTCTGGAGGTACAACCTTTATGCAGTCCAACATGTTGTTCCCACAGCTTGGGAGGGCATGTCTGTAAACAGCTGCTTCCTTTGCTACAGTTTGCCATAGTGGGAATTTTTGTCTGGAGAAGTTATCCAGATCTGCTTCTCCAGGCCTGGCATCTTCCTAACTTTGCTGTTTGCATTCCCACATTCTGCACAGTGGAATTTTGTCCAGTGTGCTAATTTCAAACCTGTCACCTATGTGTAGGCATGAAATTAGCATCTTCCTGTTTTCCATTTGTGCCTATTGTGGTGGCTTATCTTATGGGGCCAGTTTTTGAGATGTTTTAGCTGCATTCCTGAAGTTCTGACAACTGGGGTAGCTCTCTCAGGTTCAGTGGAGATTCATGTAAAGTGCAGCTCTAGCCCAGGGAGCACTGAGATTACTTTTAGCTTTTCTGTGGGTACTCTGAGTGTTGAGATGCCTTTTTCTCAATCATTTGTAATTTTAGAACAAGGCTTGATCTGGCTATGGACTTGAAGGCACCTACATTTGTGCTGGCTGCTTGATATCAGCCATTTCTCAAAGTATCTGTTGCTGCCACTGGCAGCACCTTCACTTGCTCTTTTTAGAGATCCTCACTGCCTCTATGACATTGGTGTGAGTTTTCCCTAAGTCCTCAAAACTTGAAAAACCTCATCTCACTGATCTCTTAAAAAAGCTGGAAAAATAAAAAGGAAGAAAATTTCTTTGAGAATACTTATTTGCAATCTTTTAAAGTTACCTCTGTGGACTTGTTTAGAACCATCAGACATTACAGGAGAAAGACAGGGAAGATTTAAAAAGCTGTTGAGGATCATTAAAACATTCAATACTCATTAAAATTAATAGCAGTTATTCCTCTATTACAGTAATTTCTGAAATTCACAACCATATACATTTTTAAGTTTCATTACCCAGAACTGCTCTGTTGTGGTCTGAATAAACTTTTCTTCCCTGTTTCTGACCCCAATTACAGCCATAAATAATAGATGGATTGTTTTACTGCATACCTTATTTGTGTATCAACTGACAGGTTCCCAGATTCACAAATTACTTTTGCATAACTTGTGATGTCTGATGTATTCACACTCTTTTCAGAAATACTGGGCATATTTTTCTATTCATCAGAGGACCAGAGCCTGCTGAAGAATTTGTATACTGTGTATTTGCATATCTACTGATCCCTTTCCATCCTACTATAGCTATAATAAGAGATATTTTATATTATCTTATTTAATCTCTTTTTTTTTTGTGTTTGCCTCCCTCTACCTGTTTTTTTCTTCACACTAACACAGTGGTTGATTTACATTTTAAAAGCAAGTTTTCTTTTGAAACTCTCTATGGGAACAGAAGAATTCATTTTGTATTTCTGAGTTTCATTTTCTTTGTAGACAGATAAATGGCAAATGTGGAGAAACTGGAAAAAAAAAAGAGAAAACAATGACTTTGATTTGTTTTGCAGTTTCTAAGTCCCCAAAAAAGGTTTTGATCTTTCTGTTCCAATGAAAGGGTTCAGTGCCTCTCAGTAAACACATTGGTACTTATAGAAAGGCATAGCACTCTACAACATTCAGACTAGCATTCTGAGTACTCTGAGGTGCCTTGCAAAATAGGATAATCAACAATTACACTTTCCCATATGTTTACTTATGCTTTGTATCATTTGAGGTGCCATCTTAAAAATCTATCCATTTATGGTCAAATCTGACAATTATTATGCAAGCAAAGGCTACCCAATTTGATTCTTGGAATTCCTATCAGTGATGGTGTTGGGGCAATAGGTAACATGCAGTCTTAAATTGTTATTGCACTCCATTTCCTACTCCTCCACTCTTCCCTCTTCTGCCCAGGTTCACACATCGTCTCAGTCTGTAAGCTCTTTGGGACATCAAGAGTCTTTTCATATTTGGGAAAGCATGAAGTGCAGTAGGGTTGGGGCTTGTGGTACCTGATACCTCAGTAAAAATAACGAAGAAAATGTTCCTGGTAAAGAGACAGGTCATCCAGGTTGTTATTATTCCCAGAGATAATTCTGGCTCTGTGTTTTCCTAGAACTTTGAGTACTTTTCCTTACTTACCCCTCTTGCCTAGTTTTACAGTTTATGGTCAATTATTAGCTTCTTATGTGTTCTTTCAATAAAAGTCTATTTTAAATTATAATCCTAAGTGCCTAATGCTTTTTTTAGAAAAAGTATTACAAAATGAAATGCCTAAACATTAACTTGGCTTTCCTCTGTGTTCAAGGGGTTTTATGAGATCTGTCAAACTGATCTGGATTCAAGCAGAAAACTGACATTATTTATAAACACTTTGTATTTTAGGATGTTTAACTAAATAAATTGTGTTACCTCATCTCCTGTGCCTCCTTTTAGATTGGTAAAAGTTCTTGACTTAAATGTGTCCATGAAAATCAAAACCCCCAATTAACATCAGATGTGAATATTAAGCCCTTCTGTTTAGACTGCAGAACTTTGAATCAGACTTGAACAGCTACATGTTGCTGGCATGAATGGTCAAAGGCTTTCGTTTCTTGAGTGTATTGGGCTGTAAAATCTGCATTCCTCTGGGTTCTGTATGAACTTCACACACTTTGTGATGTAGCACGGTCCGGGAGGGTGGCACAGGCCGGCTCCCCCCGGTCCAGGGTCTCTGGTTTGTGTAATCCCACCAGATCTGGGGCGGGCGGCCCCCGAGGTTCTGCGGCATGGCGTGAGTCTTCAAACCACGTCAATTCAAGCAGGAATATCGTGAGACGAAGAAAAGAACTGGACTCCATCTCTTTTCTGGCAGGGAGGTTTATTTGGGGTAAGGGGGAAAAGGGGGTTGCAGGGGAGGAGAACGGGGGGAGGACAGGCAGGGACAGGATAAGGGCTGCCAGCCCAGAGATGCAGAGAGCTCAAGCTGATCCGGACATCGCTTCACAAAGGGAAAGGAAGGGGGAGGGACTGTCTCCCCTAGAGCCAGTCCCGGGGAGTCTGAAGGGAGGACAGGCATAGGGAACCCACCAATAGATTTCGGGTACAGCAGAATGCATATTTCAAAATGAACCAATGGTATACAAAGCAGAGGGACAAAGGAGCACATGGAATCCCAAAGCCCCACATTGCTACAACTTTGCTAGTATTTGTGCCTTTGGAGCTGCTCTGTTTTCTGTTACCTAGTCTCCTGCGTTGACAAGTATGATACAGAAGGAGTATGACAAGTATTGTATGTGTCATATTCCTATTGAGCATTAGTGAAGCTGCTCTCTCACTGCCCCTCCTCTGATCTGACCCACAAGCTATTACTCAGATAGTGCCCTAAAAGAGGTCCATAAGCCCAAGCTGCTGCTTTACACAGAGGGAAACCACTGTTCCATCCTTCTTGTCTCATCCTGCCCTTTCTGAAGACCTTGTATCTGTGATAAGAAAAAGCTGCGAGCAACCTAAACCTAAATAAGTTACAGCTGTGCCCCTAAGCAAGAGAAATAAACAACTTTGTTAAAGAAAGGAGCAGAGAATGAGGATGTGTATAACTGATTAAAAAAAGACACCTGTGGCTAGTTTGCTAACCCACAGCAATGTAATAAAGAGCACCTGCTATGTAGGTGAAGAAAGGTCATAAAATGGTGTACCAGGAAATAGTAAGAAGCAGATGCTTTCCACTATGGTGAGTGCTGTCTGTTTGTCCATCCAACCATCCATCCTTCCACCCATCCACCCACTGTAGTCTAGTGAGCTGTCCTGTCTCACTCCAGATGTGCCTCTCCTTGCTGGACCGTGGGAGCCGTGCTCTTGTCCACTGCTTGTGTGCCCTGACTTGTCATCCACCACTGCAGCTTGGGGCTGCCTCATCAGTGGCCATCTGCAGACAGAAGGTATAAACACTCTCTGATCAGTGTTGTCAATTTTTTTAATAGCAATTAACTGCTCTGGGAATGCAGTTCAAGAGTGGCTTTTTAAGCAAGCAGAAAATAAATGGAACAAAATGTATTTTTGCTTGTTACTGCTTTTCGGTTTTCCAGAATTTAGAAGCCATTGTGCTAATCCCGTGAGATGCATGATTCTTAAAAGGTGAACATATTTCCATTTATAAATGTCAGCACAGTCATGTGCCTAGAGAGACAATTCTTAAAGGTTTGTTTTTCCACACTGAAAATGGTGTATTGATGTAATTAAAGCCCAACCTGTTTTCCTTAGCAGGCAAAAGAGTTTTGGAATGTATATTGGTCAATAAGGCCATTAGATAGTTTCTAGTGTTCCGTGGTGCTGTGCTTCACAGGGTACACCACCAAATAGTGCCAGCTGCAACAAATACTCTCTTACTTCTGGAATCAAACAGAAAAGACGGTGAAGTTTTGTAATCCCTGCTACCTATTTTTTATCTCCAGGGAATGGAAATGCTTGATTTTGCCAATATATTAAAAGTCTGTCCCTATTGCTTGTTCATTACACTTATTCGAAAAAAAAGTCAACTGGATGCTACTTTTGGATTTTAAAATTTATTGCCTAATCTTATACTTTATATTAAATCTAATACTTTATATAAAAGTACTGTCATGGTTTAAGCCAAGCTGTCTAAAAAGCACCACACAGCTGCTCGCTCGCACACACATTTCACCATCCCAGTGGAATGGGGAGGAGAATAAAAGGTAAAACTTCTAGGTTGAGATCAGAGCAGTTTAATAATCGAAACAAAGTAAAATGTAGTTGTAGAGGTAGTAGTTACAATAATAATTAAAAGAAAAAAGAAGGGGTTCACAATAAAATTGCTCACCACTTGTTGACTGATGCCAGATTCCATCATCAGCCCCCTCACATAGAAGCAGAATGATTATACTGAACAGACAGTGATCAAACTATACCCTCAGCAGACTTAAAGTATTTTAACAAAAACTAGAATAATTCGTTAGAAACTACATAGCACTTTTCTAAATTTTTTTGACATTTATCTAAGCTTGCATTTTACTGGATCTGCAGAAATGAGGGTGTGACATCATTTCCAGAAAGAAAGCAAAATGTCTGCTTTTAATTTGCTTACAGATTTCAGAGAAGGAAAATCTTTCAAAATCTTAGATCAACATTGCTTACCTGCAGCCTTGAAAATTCAACATCTGTGGAGACATTATCTGTTATGTACATATTATGAGGAGCAGCGGAGGGAACTGGGGTTGTTTAGCCTGGAGAACACGAGGCTGAGGGGGAATTTAATTGCTCTCTACAACTGCCTGCAAGGAGTTTGTAGTCAGATGGGGGTTGTTTTATTTTTTTTCTCCCAGATAACAAATGACAGGATGAGAGGAAATGGTCTCAAGTTCTGCCAAGGATGTTTAGAGGAATATTAGGAAAAATTTCTTTACTGAAAGAATGGTCAGGCATTGGAATAGCCTGCCCAGGGAAGCAGTGGAATCACTGCTATTAAACCTGTTTTAACTGATACCTTTGCCAGTGATTCTTTAAGTGACCTTAAAACACCTACTTGTGACACCTGGATTAGTTTAAAAACCGTCTGGATTGGGCACCTGGGGATGTTTTAGTGGTGAACATGGTGGCAAACATGATTTCTGCATTTTCAAGGGACATTATAATATTATATGGATCTTATTGGCCTTTGTTTATTTTTTAATGAATTCAGTTTTCCACTTTAGTTTAAGCAAAAAATATCTTTGTATGCAGGTGATAATAAGCGTGAAGCAGATACTTGAATGTGGAGTAGGACAAGTTGTAAAGCACTGTTGGCTAGCATTCTTTTTAAGTACACCTATGGGGACGGGACTGCGCATGAGCTATGCAGAAGCAGGACTGGCCTGGGGAGCATTTTGACTCTGATAAACAACAATGAAGCACAACTCCTGCTTTGCTATTTCACTGATTTACATTTAATGCTGGCCATAATTTATTTCTGATTGGACCATAATTCCTACCCAAATATTTGGTTCCTATGAGCTACTACATCTAGAAAGCTACTGCATCTCCTCCATGGGACTAGTAACCCCTCATTCAGAGGTGATAATATATTTTTTACTGTTCCTTTTCATTAGGACAAAATAATGAGTTTGGTTGCTGTTGTGTTGTTTTGTGGGTTTTTTTTTTCCTTTGGAAGGTGGAAGAAGCAGTTAATACAATGTGGAGGAAAAAATAAAAAACAATGTCTCATTTCATGTAGCTTTAACTCCTGATAGAAGTGCAATCAGAGAGGATCTTACATCAAGCAACGTAGGTAGTAGCTGATGACAGATAAAGGTTATAAGACCCTGACCTCCTCTGATGCTATGTAAACTCACTTGAATCTACATCTCTTCCTCACCTTCAGTTTCCTAGATGCTGGCACACAGTTTTTCAGTTTCTTCACTTGGCAACTTTTTCCTGAAAACCTACTCTGCTCTAAGGAAAACATAAAAATGATTGGCAACATTCTCTAAGTTTTGTTCTGGCAAATACTTTTTTTGGAAGTTGTGATACTCCCCTAAACAGCACTTGGGTCCAAATGGGCAGGGAGCGTTGGCATGATGCTGGGGCTAATGCCTGGCAGGGACAGTCCAGGCAGGAACAGGAGGATGAGTAACTTTTCAAAGCCATTTGTGATGATGGAGTAAGAACACAAATAAGCAGACCTTGATAGAGGCAGATTTTGACAGACATTCATGAATCAAGGTGAAATTATTTTTGTGGCTTCAGTCTCTTTGATCAACAGAATATAACAGTAAACTGCTTATTGTTCATTGCACAGTCTTCTTATTCTCAGTTGTGCTAGGGTATTTACAAAGTAGTTTCACTGATTTCGACTTTGCACATTAATATGCAGCTCTGTGGTGTTATAATACAATGTTTCCCCTGCCTTGCTAACATATGTAAACTATTTTTGAGTCTATACTTGTAATGTCTATCAAAAGAGATTTGTGGACATCAATATGTTCTTGGAACACCTCCCTTTGTAAATTCCTAGTACTGCTGTATCCCAGAAATTGTACTCAGCAATCACAAGTCCTTGTATATTTTAGTTGGCAAGTGGATTTTACATTGGTAAGGTAGATGTAAATGTTCTGGAAAGCGATCATGGTCTTATGAGGGGCTAATAGTGGCCACCAAATTTCATGAATTTGTACTTTAGGTATTAAAACAGAGCAAGTAAGATTTCTCTAAGTATGTCAATTCAGTAAGCCATACATTGAATTCAACCTTTTAAGTAGCTTTGTGTTAGTCTGCAGTTCTTTTAAAAAAATCAGTAACATTTTATTGCTTTTCAGGCAGTAGTGAAGTTACAGTCACAGTGAGATACAAATTGATTTTGTTTTTTTTATATGGTGCTGCTTTTATCTGTTCTTCAGAAAAACGGCCAGAGAATAGTACAAATTTTCAAATAACATTAAAGAAAAATATTTAATTAAAGACACACCATAAACATTAATGTAAACAAACATTTTTTAAATGCAGCTTTTTCACTGTCTGTTTAAGGTATGAAACAGGATTACCTTACCACAAGAATACAGTTTAGGGGTGAGAATGACCTTATATTAAAATAACTGCTTGAAATACTTCAATATGAAGTAATCTAATTGTTAGTGGGTTATTATTATGATACACATTCTAAGGTTAAAATATTTCCAAGTGTATTTTAATTCTGAACTTTGATTCTTTTTATTTTGCATTAAATAAACAATAAATGATATAAATTTAGGTGTTTCTCATAAATTTGCTTGATAAAAACATTTAATTAAAAATTGTTTTAAAAATTTATTTAAATTTCTTATAACCTAACATGAGTTTATCTTTGTAGTAATTTAATTTGTGATCATGCACCATATTCTGTGAAACTTTTTACATACCTGAAATAAATTTCTGCTGAGCTATTCACAGAGTAAAGGCTGTAAGAAATTATTTCCTAGAGATGCACAGTTATCTATCCAAATCTGTTTAACTTGATCCATATATGTTAATCCTCTGTGTAATAATGGAAGAATAGACTTTTTATCACAGAGAAATGGCTTTTCTCCTCAATATTTTGTAATAAGAGGAGCTTATATGAAAACAGTTGTGTTCCATTAACAATGTTCTTTGAATTTTCTAGAATTGTTGTTAAATTTATTATGTTCTAAAAGAAAAAATTTGAGTAGCATTAAATAATTTTATTGTAAAATCAGTAAGCCCAGTTTAGTGTTAGTTATTAGTTAGGTCTATTATGCTCTGTTTTTTATAAGAGTTTGTGTGTAAAATTTAATATCTTGCTAGATGTTGCTTGCAGAAGACATGTAATAGAGGAATAAAGCAAAACTTCCTTCTTTTCGTGGAAGGGGATATTCTTACTGATGCAATCTGGAAGTCTTGTTTAGGTAGCTACTGGGAGGCATGTTTTCCATTTTTTTAATGCTAATATGATCTTGCAAGAAAAATGTTCCAGTTTACAACTCCTGATGTACAATTTGTAATGTACTCCAGAATCACACTGAACAACTACTTGAATGGATTGGACAAAGACAGAGGACTTGAAAGAAACAACAGTTAATCAGTAGAAGCAGGAGTTTTTTAGCACCCAGGTAATGGACAGGGATCTTAGGAGACATAAGCTTCTCTTGAATGAGGAAAGGAAAGTGCAGAAGCTCTTGGAAAAGGAAAAATCTTGGGAGAGGGGCTTTTATAGTGCAGAAAAAAAATCAGCAATTGAGTTTATTAAAGTTCTGTCACTATAAAGCATGGTTCTATGTCTGTCTCACACACACAATAAATAAGACTTGTTGCTTGGCAGAAAACATTTTGCACAGCTGTTATAAACCACATATGGAGATCCAGTTACATCAGTCACTGTAGGTGTGAGAAGTTCCCTTAGGTGTAAGGAGAGAACTGGAGAAGCTGAAGGGCTCTCAGAAAGTTACCTAATGCTGGATCTGGATCCTAATTCTGTCTCAGTACCATATCAATAATATTCTTTCTGATAGATGCATTTCTGGAGATTATAGAGATCTTTAAGAATGGCATAGATCATCTTCTCTGCTCTCTGCTTCTCTGTTTCACTGTAAGTTGCCTGTTGATGTAAAAATCCACAGTCCTCTGGAAAAAGTGAAACAGGTTCACGTGAAATAGTTGAAGATTGGTCTGATCTAAAATGTATGGCATCAAATTTTATTGTCAAACACTTGTCTTTATGCCAGATGGATTATAGAAAACATGATAGATTTTCAGGATAGGAAAAAAAAACATTTGTACCATACCATCTGGAATTGATTTACAAATCACACTTAGCATTTCAATGTCTCTGATCTTGTTGAACTTTACATATGATACACTTTGGTGAAATACTATTTACTAATCCTTTCAAAGTGACATCAGCAGGAGATGGATTATTCATATAAGTGAATTTTCTTGTGAATTTGCATGCAGCTCATGAGAAGATCAGGATTCTATCACACCAATTTAAAGTAGGTCTGAGCCTTTTAGAACAAGGGAATCCATCTTGCTATTCGTTTCTCTAAAATGTTCAAAATGACATTAAAAGTCATGTAGATGAACATTTCTTTTGAGGCTAGACACACACTAATAAAAGGTTGTGAGTAACTACTGCTGCGGTACCACAAAATTTGTCTCAACAGTGGTAGAGTAGGAATAAAATTAGTTTTGAAATCCCATTTCCCTCTCTCCAAAGAGAGATTTGTTCTTTTCTCAAAAATTTATTTTTGTTAAGATTAGAATATTATATTAGATCCACCACCAAAACACCACTATTTCTTTCAAACTATAAGTGGAGTGTAGAAACACCAAAAGACAAATTCTGCTGTGAATAACAGAGGAATTTTAAAGAAATTTCTGGTTTTGATTTGGGTTTTTTCCTCCCAATTTTAGATGTAATTACACTATTCTTCATATTTGGGTCAGTTGCTGGCTTTAGAGCTGTATAATTTAGAATTATATTTTTAAAAATGAGTGCAAAGACCAATGCAGGCAGTATTTTGCAAGTCTTGATCCTATTTCTATCTGGAGAAATCTATCCAGAAGAAATGTGCTGTGGCTGAAGCGAAGGTAACTGTTGAAATACCTCTGAGCCAAGCTTAGGATAACAAAAAGGTGGGGTAATGGCTTCCAGTTCAGCAAAAGGTGGGCTTTCACAGTGCTCAGCAGGAGCTGAAACCACAAAGCACTGCATTTTGAAGACTCTATTTGACTCTGTGAGACTCCCGGACTCCTGCTGAGTTTTGAACAGTATTACTGCCCTCCTGAGCTCTTACAGCACTTGCTGAATTCAGAACGAACTGGGAATTGTTGTGTGGCTTTTCACTCTAAAAAGGAAAGAGACAGAACCTGCCATGTTTCTGCAGGGAAAAATTCTGAGTCAAGGGTTTACTTCTGAAAAAGTTAAGACATGAATGCCAATCTTTTAAAAGTGTGTGGGGAAGAGCAGATGTGGGGGGCAGGGATCTGTGTCTTCTAAGATCTCTCCATTTGGAATGCAGGCTGCAAATGCATTTAACAGAAATCCTGTGCAGAACTGAATGGAGCCTTGATGTTAATGCCCAAACTGCACAGCATTGTGTGTGGTTTTATTGTGTCACTATCAGTTACCAGCAATGCTAATATAGAGATTAAGTCACCCTAATACAACCTCTTCATAGTCTTGCAGTCCTGCAGTAAGCCTGTGCCTGGAACTAGTAGATATATACACTCTATTAAATTTTTTTTTAAAAAAGAAGAAGAAAAAAAAAATGGCAATCTCTTCAATTTATCTTCAAACATTTCAGAAGGTTTTTTAAATTAACCAGATTGTGTTACACTTGATATGGAATGAATATGTCTAAATGTATGTTTTGTACCTGTTTAGTTAAAAAATAGTTTAAGGTTAAACCACTTGAACATAGATGAAGTCAGACTCAATTAAAAAAGCTGGATGACTCAGTAGCTGTCCCTGCCAACGATTTTCTCCAATTTGTTACAACCAAATGAGATAAGAGAGGAGACAGACATGCCAGTGAAGATTTGGCTGGTCACTCGTGTGTATTTCTCGAATTAAAGGACAGCTTTTCAGTACCCCAGCTCATTTAACTCAGAATAGTATATCTATCTTGGCAGTTGCTAATGTGATTTCCTCTGAGACCAAATAATCCTTGCTCATCTGACATACTCTTGCTCTCAGGCATTCTGCCTTTTGCTCAAAATCTCCTCTTATTACTCTGCCAGCAGTGTGGTGGAATTTAACTTGGCAAAGGTGCTTTTAGAAAAGATGTCTGAGCTTCACAGGAATAGCACATCCTTAATGCGTCTTCTTCACTGGGTGAATGGAGACCAACGTCCTTTTAACATAGCACTATATCATTTCCTGAAGAAAAGGACAGCATTCTTGTCTTTCTGCAGCACACTTAAAAATGTTGGATCAAGACCATTATTTTATTTCTTATTTTTTAGTTAATTAGAAATAAAGTAAATATTTGTTACACACATCCTCAGAGAGTTTAAAGTAAAAGGGCCACAGTCTGACCCTGGTAAGATCAGTGGCAGAACTAATCAGCATGCCATGTAAATGAGTAAGAATAGGGCTGCCAGAATCTGTAGAAGAGTGAGTTCTGCCATGGACTCCAGTAGACTTGTGTGTAGTTTGGTGTGATCACTGCAGCTTTAGAGAACTAGTCACAATTCAGAAGAGGATTCGGAAGAAACTGGCACCAAAGAACTTATTTCTTAGTGCAAAGCTCCATGTATTTTTCTTCTCAAGAGAAAAAATGCTTCTTTCTGGACAGATCTCACCTATTAATATTCTGCTTATCATTTGCCAGTTCTTAAGGCAGTATTTTATTGTAAAAAATTCACCTGAAAGGTGCTGCCTGATCTATGCCAGAAATCATAACTGAAAATATGGAAGTTTAGGATATAGAGTTTTTCCAGAGGTTGTTTGGATCCAAGAACTTGATAGGGAACATCTTAGGTCTTATGCTTTACAATTTAGGAACACAGATTCTATGATGAGAAAGAGATGAGGTTTCTTATTTATAACTGTTCTAGTCATCACTGAAGACAGATGAACTTAGTAAAGCAAAAGAGTGCTAGCTTGCCAACATGTCATCAAGGTGAGAAATTTCTAGGTGAAAGAGGCAGCATCAGCTAAACCTTTTGCCTTCAATATTGACTTTCTTGACCTTTCCTTCATTTGCTGGCTTACATGAGCTTTGAAAAACTGCTGCTGGTGACTCTATCCTTCTTCTGGAGTTTTAGTTGAAAATGTTTTGGTTGCATTATGCCTGGAAAAAATTCTGAAACTGAAGGCATTTACCAGACACGCTTATCTTTGTTTCCAAATTATTCTTGCATTAGATGAGCACTTGAATTGACATGCCTTAAAATATGAAGGCACATCTTTCAACAGCTACTTTACTACTGAGCTGAAATATATATATTTACATAAGTATAAAAAGAAGGAAAAAGTCCACCTTAGTAATATGCTAGTTTTTATTTTTACACTGTCATTAGAAAATTGAAAAGGAATAAAGAGAGTCCCAGGGAAAGGGCAGGGATTTACAGAATATTTCAAGCTTAGTGCAAGAGGGTGAAAACCCTTCTGGTTGGTGTATATTAACAGCTATTACTCTCTGATCTTAATAATGCAATTTATATGCAATCTAATTTGTAATATTATTCAATTTTTGACTGACCAGGATGCTTAAAAAAAGAGATGGTGTCATTTACATTATGAGACACATTTTCATTCTCAGAAAAATGATTCAACAGTCACTGAAAAAGTCTGATTTTTGTCACACAGATGACCCTTGGAAATCAAGTATAAAGCAGGCTATCCTAGAGGGTAATATACAATTTGGTTTTCTTGCTTTACTTCTCTGTGGACAGAAAATAACTTTTCTGTATAAGTCTACTTAATTTGTGCTAAAAACCACTTCTTTTTAATGTTGGGTAATATGATAGGAAATCCATTTCCATACAGATATTTTAAAAGCTTTTTTATATTTCCTGAGGAAACATTCACTGTTCAGTTAAGCCTCTAGCTTCATAATCACTGCATTTCCTATCTACTGTGGTTTTCTTTCATGTACCTCTAAGATTCAATATTTCAAAAATGTTTTTGTTTTATTAGCTTTGAAAAAAACTTATCCTTTTTTTCCTGGTAAAATATGTAGCATGTGGTACTTAAAAGTAATTTTTATTTGATTTTTTGAGAAAGTTATGTTATAGTCAAGGTATTAAAAGAAAAGGAGAGTGAAAATAAAGTAGTAAGAGATGCTACCATGTGCGTGTGTATTTAGTCTGTTAAGAATGGACAGACTTTATACATGTCTGTTTACAAATATTTAGTTGGTGCAGGGGAAGGGAAAAAGCAGTTATGTTTGAATTGCTTGAAAAATACACTATTAACTTTCTATTGGTTAAATGCTATTGGCATAAGCAACAGCATCATGAAAAATGTTCATTAATTTTCTTCAGATGTTTTTACTTTGTTGACAGGCAAAAGGCCCAACTGAAACCTAATAATTAATGCATTTTCTTTTTATTCTTTTTAATAAATGAGGTTTTACAGATGATAAAAACCAAACAGGCAGCACTCAAGACTCATAGCTTGCAAAAAGAAATCTCTAAGATGGAGAGATATGGATAAGAATGGTGGACTATTTTGTGGTCAAGAAACTGGCTGCATTGATGCAGCTGGAGAGCTGTGATCAATGGTTCTATGTTCAGGTGGAGGATGGTGACCAGTGGTGTCTCTCAGGACTCTCTCCTGTGATCTTCATGTGTTCCCTACATGTTTATTATCTTAGTCAATGGCATGAACAGTGAGACCATGTGCACCCTCAGCAAGTTTGCCAATGACACCAAGATGAGTGGTGCTCATGGAAGAGATATTATCCAGGGGGACCTGGACAAGATTGAAAAGTGGGCCCACAAAACCCTCATGGGGTTCAACAAGTCCAGGTGCCAGGTGCTGCACCTGGGTTGGGACAAACTGGGAGACGAACTCATTGAGAGCAGTCCTGCGGAAAAGGACTTGAGAGTTCTGGTGGATGAAAAGCTGGACATGGCCTGGCAACAAACACTTGGAGCCCAGAAGGCAACCACATAAAAAGCAGTGTGACCAGCAAGTCAAGGGAGGTGATTCTGCCCCTCTACTCTGCCAGCATGACACCCTGCTTGGAGTGCTGTGTTCAGCTCTGGGGCTTCAGAGCACAAAAAAGACATGGACCTGTTAGAACTGGTCCAGTGGAGGAACACAAAGATGCTCAGAGGGCTGGAGCACCTCTCCTACAAAGACAGGCTGAGGGAGATGGGGTTGTTCAGCCTGGAAGAGAGAAGGCTTCAGGGAGACCTTGCAGTACCTCAAAGGGGGCCTGTGTGAAAGCTGGAGAGGAACTTTATACAATGGCATATAGTGATAGAACAAAGGGGAATGACTTCAAACTGACAAAGGGCAGGTTTGGATTAGATATTATGAAGAAATTCTTTACTATGAGGAGGATGAGGCATGGAAACAGGTTGCCCAGAGAAGCTATGAATGCACCATCCCTGGAAGTGTTCAAGGTCAGGCTGCATGGAGCTCTACACAACCTTGTCCAGTGAGTGGCATCCCTGCACATCGAAAGGAGATTGGAATGCCATGATTTTAAAATCCTTCTATGATTGGTTCTATCAACATTTCAGGCAAGAATTGAAAAACAAAAGTGTTAATCAGTCCCTTTGCCCACACACTATAAAAAGCACCCATTGCTGGTTTTATCATATTTTTCTTATACTCAGGACTATAATAGTCGTGTTTTGTGGCACAGATAAATTTTAGGTTGCTCCCCAGGAGAGAGTGTTGTTTTTGAGCACTAACACAGGATGATTGCCTTTTACTCAGGTGAAAGGGGCAGCTATTAGCAAGCCACAAATATTCCCCCATAGTTTTTCCTACCTTCCTACCCAGCTCTGGAGTTCTCCAGCCTGTCGTTTAATGCATTTACTCTGCCTTTAGATCTCAGTCACATAAAGACTGTGCCAGTGTGGAACTCCACAGTGTATTTATGGAGAATTTAGGTAAAACTTCTGTTAAAAATCCAGTGCTGTCTTAATGCATCAATGCTAAGTTTACAGATCACTGGGAAAGTTCGGGGAACAAAGAATTTGCTCTTCTGAGCAATTTATATCTGAAATAAATCCTTTCAGTATTTGTTTTACAAATCGTAGAGAAATGGAATATTATTCCAAAGTTGGATTAGTAGATAATATGTATTTTTTATTCCACAAATGGAATAATATTTAAACAGTAACATATTTTTGTGAGTACACTAGGGTCTGGATAGAGTCAAACATGGTTTGTAGGGAAGGGTAAGATTGTTTTAAGTACTGAAGGAGATATGCCTAAAGACTTTTCTATTTTTTTCTAAATGCAACTGTTGATTTGGTTTCCTCTGAAAGTAAACGTAACTTCCACTCACAGATCTTTTTTCTTGTCTGATGCTGAGACTATTAAAGCCTTATCAAGCTCACTGAAATGAGCAAAGTAACCAGAAAGATAAATGTGTCTCACTTAACATTTCTTGTTCCAGAAGTTCAGGCTGATGTCTTTCAGGCCTGCTTTAACCATCAAGATTGGCACAATGAGGCTCACAGCACTCCCTGGTTATTTGGGTGGCCTCTAAGCTACAATAAGCCAAATTTTTTATAAGCAATTAATTCAGTACTGGAAAGCAGCTGAGGAAAGCACTACTACCAAGATGGTTACATATATTTTTCCCACATTTAAAAGGCAAATTAATTCAGGGATTTTAGGATATTTCTAATGTAGCCACAAAGTATGACAGCCAAGAATACTGTCTGGACAAGTAAAATAAAATATCCTCCAAGGGATACACATGACTAACACATAACTGTACTTTGACTACACCTGTACCATTTTCATTTTTGCTTTGGATAATTTTAAGGGATTCTGTTTTATTCATAAGAATATCACAGAATTGTAGGATAATTCAGGGTGAAAATGACCTCAGGATGTCTCAAGTCCAGCTTTCTGCTCAAAACACGATTAACTCTGAAATCAGACTGGGTTGCTCAAAACATAATCCAGTCTTATTTAGAAAACCTCCAGGGATGGAAACTACACAACTGCTCTGAGTAACTTGCTTCACTGCTGGACTGTCATAATGCAGAAAATGTTTCACCTTATGTCCTGTCAGAAACTCTCCCATGTAATTTGTGCTTGCTACCCTACACCGAAGGGTCTAACTCCATCTTCCTAATAATCTTGTAAATTCTGTGGGGCTGCTGCTTGCTCCTACCCAGAGATGTCTCTTCTGCAAGCTGAATAGGTCCAAGTCCCTTAGCTTCTTCTCACAGGACAAGTACTGCAGTATCTGATTTTTCTCTTTTTTAGCAATGTTTGTTCTGCACTATGGAACTTAAACTGAATGTGGTATTACAGACATAACATCAAACCATTGACCATGCTTCTGTTATCACAGCCCAGGATGCTGTTGGCATCCCTACTGCCAGGGCTCCCTCCTGGCTCAGCTCAGTATCTGCCCAGCAGTATCCCAGGCTCTCTTTCCCAGAGCTGTTCCCAGGCAGGCAGGCCCCAGTCAGTATTGTTGCCAGGCAGCTTTTCCTTCCCAGGTGCAGCTCTTGGCATTTTTCACTGCTGAGTTTCCATTTCCATTTTCCCATGCCTCCAGCCTCTCCAGGGATGTCTGTGTGGCAGCCCTGCCCTCAAGAGTATCCTCTGTGTTCCTCAGACTGTCCCCTGCCAGTCTGATCAGAGTGTGCTCCAGTGCCCACTGCCTGCTCCTCTGCCAGTCTGATCAGAGTGTGCTCCAGTGCCCACTGCCTGCTCCTCTGCCAGTCTGATCAGAGTGTGCTCCAGTGCCCACTGCCTGCTCCTCTGCCAGTCTCATCAGAGTGTGCTCCAGTGCCCACTGCCTGCTCCTCTGCCAGTCTGATCAGAGTGTGCTCCAGTGCCCACTGCCTGCTCCTCTGCCAGTCTGATCAGAGTGTGCTCCAGTGCCCACTGCCTGCTCCTCTGCCAGTCTGATCAGAGTGTGCTCCAGTGCCCACTGCCTGCTCCTCTGCCAGTCTGATCAGAGTGTGCTCCATTGCCCACTGCCTGCTCCTCTGCCAGTCTGATCAGAGTGTGCTCCAGTGCCCACTGCCCGCTCCATCGCAAGGTCACTGATGACATTACATCAGACAAATCCCAGGATGGAGCCCCGAACAATTCCAGGGGTTAGTCACATTTGAGTATGACCCATGTGCTACTCTGAGACAGTAAAGAAACTTTGCCTCTTACTTTTATAAAAAATGGAACAAAATTGAAGACAAAGTCTCTTAGGATCATTCAAGACCACAGCCAGACCAGCCGCTGCAGGACTTTGTAAAACTGAGAAAGGTCTTTCTGGGTCTTTCTGCTTTCTCCATTGTCTAGTTCTGCTCAGTAAGCAGTTTGTAACAAGTCATGTGAAGTAAAAAAAAAAACAAAACAACCCAACCAACCAACCAACCAATCTCATAGAAATGTAGAAACACATTTTGCATAAAAAAATCCAAACCAAACACTGACAAAAAAAAATCCCCAAATCAAATTCTCCCCCATCCCATCAAAACCAAAACCAAAAGTAGTTCTGATAGAGCCTTAGCTATGAAAAATAAAAGTCTGCAAGAAAGTACTGTTGACCTCAAGTTTATGTGACTGCTACCCAAGTTTTGTGTTGAAAGGAAATAGTATCTATTTGACATGGGTGAGAGTTTGCATAAAGTGATTTGCTTTCACATTACTTTAGAGTGACTGAAACTCATATAATAAGTGTAGTAACTTGCCAAATCCCCAAACTTAATGGTTATCTGTGTTGATGGTTAAACAGTCCTCTGCCTGTGGAACAATTTGAACCTCACATTAAATTTTTAAAAGTCTCATATTCCTCTTGCAAGGCTGGGCACTTTGTCAAAACATGTTTCTCCTCTAATTTCTAATTTCTCTCCATATAATTTACTCCCTTCCTACTCAGTTTAATGAATGGAAGTATTTCAAAAACACCACACAGATTCTCTTTATTCTTTTCCTCTTTAGTAGGGAAACTTGTTTTCTAATGAGTGTGAAGAATTGCAACTCAATACCTCAGAAAAAACCAACGAGCAACTTGCAAAAGTATCCACTCTGTTATCAATTTGAATAAAAGCTATCCAACCATATGTAAGACAGAATAATATATAGCAGAAGAGATGAGTGATTTGGGGTTAGAGCAATTGAGGGCAGGCAGAGTGGAAAAAGATGTTGATAAGGGAAAAATATAGGAAATATAGAGTCAAAATGAAAGACTATTTGACATCAGTATAAAACCTCTGCTAGTAAACAGCTCACCTCTGTCAGTCTGCCTGTGCTGAAAAAACGAAAGTGAAAGGGCAATACATGGTAAGTGTTTTCATAAAAGGCAGCAGGCCAACAATTATGCTTGATTATGAAAGTGAATATTTAAATACTGCTTTAAAATATCAAAGAAAGATGGTTTTAATGTAGAGATGCAAAAAATCTGCCTATGCTGTAAGATTCAGGATCTATGAGAGAGTGCATCTTAACTAAACAGCTGAATTCTCAGAAAGGTACTGAGGTATCTATTCATCATTTAAATGACAGTTTTGTACACTCCCTCAAGTGCAGCAAGGAAAATATTTATTTGGTTTTGCATTTCAAGACTGGTGACTCAAATATATATAATTCCATACCTTGATAAACATAATTCCTAGACATAAATCATCTCAAATTCTTTTTCTACCAAGAATCTTCCTGAATGTCCAGTGTAATTTAAATGCCCATTTATTTTTTGATGCAAAAACTAGGAGATATGTGCTGTTAGGGTGCAGGCAAGTGCCTACATGACAGGATGACATCCTGATAAGTCTGTTGTAAATGTATTTTGGGCCCTTTTTTTTCTTGCCACTGCCTCCTTAGTTTGAATTCACACCTTCTACTTCCTCCTCTTATATGGAGTAGAGAGATTTATCCTTGTTTTCATTTTCTCAACTAGTTCTACTTATAATAAAAAGATATATCATTCTCTTCATTCCACTTTTTTGCTGTCTATCTCTTCTGATAACTGACCAATTTTTTTCTTACAGTGTTTACAATATCATTTAAATCCCTCTCTTTTGCAATCACACAATGATGTAATAACCCTGCCTTCCCTTTAAAAATAGTAAGATGAAGCAGATTTCCCATTCCCTTGTGACTGTAAGAGGAATACTGAAGAGCTTAAGATATCCTGAATTGTTATATGACAAAATTGTTATATGACAAAAGGGAACATTTTGTTTAAAATTAGCTTAACACATGATATTTCAAGGAATGGGTCCTGATTTTCAAATGCTCAGTGTTGCCAATATTCTAAACATCTGATGCAGGCTAAAAATATAAAACATTTTTAGAAAAAAAATTATGAATTGTTAACGGGATGAAAAATATTTGATTGGTATTTCAGTTCAGGTCATTAGCTGGAGAAGCACGTGCAAGTCATCAAAAAGCTCAGGTCACGCCTGTAGGTGAGTCTTACAGCTTTTTCTCTGTGTGTGCTCATGTCTTCAAAGCAGATACAGTGATAGCAGCAATCAATGAATATAAATGTTCCCCAGCTGAACTGTCAGGATCAGGATGTCTTGGTTTCAGGTATGTGATCTGTTCCTTCACAGAAGGTATGAGAGCTCGTGTAATTGACAGCAAGTGTGACATTTTGACAAGGATGTGAGACATGCCTACCTTCTGTATCTGAACTATAGATGTGTGTCTTGTAAATAATGTATGAGATAAAAA
Organism: Lichenostomus cassidix; assembly: GCF_008360975.1. NCBI lineage: Eukaryota > Metazoa > Chordata > Aves > Passeriformes > Meliphagidae > Lichenostomus > Lichenostomus cassidix. The sequence continues at coordinate 93,603,233 of NC_139483.1, read as the reverse complement.
ACAAATAGCTTAAACTCTTGTTTCCAGTCAGAGCTAGCTCAGATCCATCTAGCAGTGTTGAAAAACAAAACAAAACAAAACAACACAACAAAACCCAAACAGATGAGACATCCTAGTTTTGATTCTGTTCCCTATAAAAATACAGCAAGAAGGGTAGAAAAAGATACAACAGCTATCCCTAGTGAATGAAGAGAGGACACAGATTTCTTTAGGCAAACTGTCTATTTTAAAAAGTACACAATAGTGTAAAGAGTGACTCATTTTTTTTTTTTTTTAAGAATAGCCAATTTTTAAAGTAGTATTTAATGATATAATAATACAGTTTTTAATACAGTTCATAATGCTGTCATTCTTGCTAATTCTTCAGAGCATTTCATGACATCACAGAAGGTGACCAGGGTTACAGAGATATTGCATATATTTTAACATAGTTTTTAGCTCTCCATCAGATTTCTAAATAAGGTGTCAAAATTAAACCTCTTGATTAATGAAACTAATAATCAGGAAATCATATAATGTTTTGAGTTGGAAGGAGCCTGAAAAATCATCTAGTTCCAAGCCACTGCCATGGGCAGGGAACCTCTCCCTAGAACAGGTTGCTGAAAGCCCCATCCAACCTGGCTTTAAACATTTCCAGGGATGGGGCATCCACAGCTTCTCTGGGCAACCTGTTCCAGTGCCTCACCACCCTCACAGTAAATAATTTGTTCCTAGTATCTAATTTTAACCTGCTCTTTTTCAGTTTAAAGCCATTCCCCTTTGTCTTACCACTGTATGTTCTTGTAAGAAGTCTGTCTCTGGCTTTCTTTTGGGCCCCTTTTAGGTACTGGAAGGTGCTCTATGGTCTGAATGACCTAATACAACATACATTCTGGTACAGGCCATATCTGGCAGACAATATAGCTAATTACAGACTAATTCCCAGCTGCCACCATCCTTCCTGGAAGTACGTATGCCAAAGCCTTTTTAAAAAATTTTTGTAAGAGCATTGATAAAACAGTACATGACACAGTAATAGCAATCTGAAGTAAATAGGCTTTCCCCAACTTTGCCAATTTTACTTTTGCACTTTTTCTCATTTTCATTTCAGTTACACATAATATTTACATGACGAGCTATCTGCCTAGTACAGCAAACTAAATTTAAAAGGATTGTAAGAATGTAGTTTGAACAGAGAAATGCTTTTCTTAGAGTCTTACACTAATTCTCAGAAGGCAGAAGCTCTGCCTTTTCAACTCTTTCCTATACTGGTATATGTTTTCATTAAATCTACGGAGCCCACTGGAGTAAAGAGTCTCAGAGCATGACTCCTTCCCTGCTTCTGCCATTGCGTTGCACAGCTGTGCTAGCTTTAGCAGGGATAGAGTTACTTTTCTTCATGAACACTAACAACAGGTCTATCACCAAGCTCGTGGTACACAGCACCTTTCTGGTCTAGTCCCTGGAACAACATCTACTTCAGCAGCTAAAAGGAGGAGATCAGTCTTAGTGGCTTACTTGAAGAAGTAATACTTTGCTATTAGCTTTTCCTTTCCATGCGCCACTGGAAAATGCTTTTGCTTTTGCTAATGGCTATTTAGCTGTTAGTTAAAACAGTTTGGTTTAACAAAAGATGCTGTACTCTGATTATTCAATACTGTTAGTAATTTGTGTTCTCCTTTGTCCCTCCATATAAATAGATTGTTAATGTAGCTAACAACACCTATATAATATCATGTATTCCCTTGACACCTATTACATAATGGAACTTGATAAAAATGCATACTACTGTTCACAGTAGCCCTATTCTCCACAAATACTTAACTGCAATTTTTCACTCAAAATTTCCACTGAGAACCTGAATTTCTTCCATATCTCTAACATTCCCCAAGTTTCTTCAGTTACTTACAGGGAGATATACTGTAATTGACAGTTAACATTTCATTCATTTCATGGCTAAAGTAGAACAGAGTGTCTGGTTGGGCTATTAACTTTTTCCAGGGTTGGTTATATGACCTGCATTCCTCTAAGTCAGTGATTTTCTGGCCATGAGCAATAATTGTGGGGAGGTAGCAGTCCTTGGACAACAACATGTTTTGATCTGGCTTTATACCTGCTCAGTGACACTGTCATCAGTTTTATAGTTTTAGTGTTCTGCAGCCTGAGCAAACTCAGAATTTCACAGGTATCTGCAGGCCAAGCTTAGAGCTGCTGCTCTTCCAGGGTAAGGAAGACTGGTCTTTTTATGAGTTTGAAACTAGACAACTTTTTCAATTTTGGGAAGATCAGTCATGTAGTATAGAGTTTTTCAAATCGAAAAGGGAATTTTTATGATCACTCACCTCAGTAAGTGGATGAGTGGATTGGGTAAAGGAGGTATTTGTTCAGGAATTTGGCTTATGGAAATAACCCCTTCTCAAACTTTAATTACTCAATGACTTATTATCTTATTCATTCAGCTAGGCTTATTAGGTTTCCCCTCAAACTTCGTCACTAAGAACTTTATTATCCAAGCAAGACTTTGTGAAAAATCTTAGGTTTCCTAACAGAAATATACTATTATATTACTGTTGAGTTCTTTCATGCTCTCCTTCAGTACTACTTTCCAAACCCACAGGAACTGAAAACCTGTGATACAAGGATCTAGTCAGCAGGGTACAGGATGTTGGGATTTGGGGCAACAGTGAGAATAAAAGAATCTGGAATGGAAGATGTGATTCTGGTCTCCCTATATCTTCTGCTTGTACCTGTTTTGTATCCTTTTGCAATACCTGGAGTGTCCCCATTTGGATCTACAAAACAAGTGAGAGAACTGTTCACCTATTTTATTATTCCACATAAATGAAAGTTAGGTCAGGTTCCACATGGAAAATAAGAAAACATAATTTGATATAAGACAAAAGTACCTTGTTCATCCTCCTGCATTGTGGCAGAATGGACTTACTCATTTTAGAATACAGCTGTCAGGTGTCTTTACTAGATTGCATTCATGTCCCTAGTAGAAGTATTTTAAAAAGTTTAAAAACTTGTTTTGCTGCCTGAAGCACTAATACAGAGATTTCCACCCTCCAAACTCCCCCCCTCCCCCAAATATATGTAACCTAAATGCAGCTGACTAAAGCTTTGTATCACTCTTTCTGCTCTTGGCAGCTCAGTAACAGAAGTACCTAAATCTTGTCATAGAATCCCTTTTCTGTCTTTGTGAGTAATTGTTTCCCATCTTTTCTCTCTCTCTTCCTTTCTTAAGCTGATCTTCTCATGTTCACCCACTTGTCTTACTTTCTGTTTAATTTCATAGCATCTCAATTACAGTTCAGTTGCATATACACAGATCTTAGGTTTATAACCCTGAGGGAGAGAATATGGAATATGCTTTTGCTTCTATAGAAAAGGGTAAAAAAAATCATGTCTTTTAAAATATGAGGGTAAAGGCATTGTGTTTTCCCCCAAAAGCAATTTTTTCTTAGTAATAGAATCTGATTCCACTTTGCTGGTTAACAATCAGAGTGTTATTTGAACTTTGTAAAACTAACTAGGACCAATGGCAGATATAACTTTATTTACCAGCTCTGTGCAACAACAATCAGGCACCAGCAGCTTTGAACTTTAACTACTTTCACTTGCCATTTGCCAGCTACTGGGATATAAGTTAAAGAACATGATCTGAAATGCACTAAAAGGGTAAAGAGTATTAAAGAGAATGTGATAGTAAGACTTAAGAAAAAAATCATTGCTGCTAAAAAGAATATATTTTATTGTTCACTACTATTCAACTCATTAGAGTTCCTTGTTTTTCTTTCATACAATGACAATAAGACACTAGTCATAAATAAATATTTTTCTTTGTAATTTTATAGTCCATTTTTTAGCCTTTTTTTTGTACTCTTATTCTGGTAAGAGAGAAGATCTATTCAGAAGTAGTTCAAATAATTTAGGTGTCTCAGTACTGATTTGCACTTAAATAGATTACAGTTGAAGCAATGCCACGCAAATTTCATTTGCAAGAATGAGGAGGGGAAAGCCAATCTTCAGTAACAATATAGTCCAAAATTAAGTTCTGTCCTAGCTTCTTTTTAGGATGGCCAGTTGCTGCAATTATAGAGATTTGATACATAGGTTTGACTGTTGTCATGAATGGTTTAGGTAGCTTAAAGAATCACTGACAAAGGTATTAGTAAAAGTAAGTTTAATATAAATATGTAAAAGTACAGCTTAATAGTTTGATGGCAAAGTTCACTCTATTACTACATGGATGAAACATACAAAGAAAAATCTGGTTACATCTGATTCAGAATGATTTCAGAAAGCAAAGACACAAGCAGGTAAGGGAAACCCTCCTGTTCAGTCACAAGGTCACAGGGTCAGAGTGGACCCTTTGCCTGCTGGGTCCTTAGGACAGGCTAAATCCAATATTACTCTCAGATTTTGCCAACATTTCATAGCTAAAGGATTTAGCAGCACTTAATCATTAACTAATTTAACATTCACAAAGTGATTAAATAGGATTTAGTACAATTACAACAGTGACTTAATTATAGATCCAAGATGGCAACATTCACACTGCACTTGCTAGAAGGTGTTTAAATAATTTGCACAGTCATGCAGACAGACATGAAGTTACATTTTATATATATATAATATATGCATACACATATACACACATATACATATATATATATATATACACAAAGGTATATGTATACCTCTAAAAAATTCCCCTCGAGTTCAGTGAAATATTTACATTCAATATCTTTGCATTCCTCAGTGGCCAAGGGTGGAGGGGATGCCCCACCACAACTATGAGGCTCATTTGAAATAGAAGAAATGAAGGAAATAATGGAATTAAATCCAAAAGGTTTTTTTTTTTTTTTTTTTGTGAAAACGTCTATCTTTTAGAAATACTGTATGTAGTTCATGTGTATGCAGAAACCTCCCACTGTGCCTGAAGACCTACTCAGTGTCCCACAGTTCATGTAAAGGTTTAGGTATTAATGATTAAAACCCCCCAATTTAGAAATTTGCATTTAATTCTTTAAAGTTTTGAGGACCTGACTTTGATCAAGGGAAGATCCTATGGGTGTCCTTATCAACACACAAACAGTGCTAGTTAGACTTTTAGGACTATTTATTTGTGTGTGTGTTGAAGACTGCACACAAAGCCACAGTATCCTAGAAAAAAATCAAACTTAGCTTTTATTTGACAAAATGTTACAATTTTTTTTTTTAATTGTCATAGAAAGCATGTTAAAGATAGTTTTAATGAACTATCATAGCAGTCCATGGTCATATTTTTTTTTACCCAGATAATGGGGAAAAAATTATTATTTAAAACATAGTTTATTTTCTTTTTTTTTTTTTTTAGTAGATGTGATTACAAAAATTCCTATGGAATATGTAGAAGTTTTTTTTTTTTGTTTTACATGGAAATAAGTACATATAAAATAAATGCTTCTATTGATGTTTAATTTTCTTGATTTGATTCAATCTTACTAGGGAGGATTTTAAACAGTAATTTTTCTGTGCTAAAGAAATTACATTTAACCTTGTTTATTGTCAGCATGAAGAAGTCTTTTTATGCAGTTCATATGTTATTTCAGGTGCTAATTACATGGACTGTGGACAGTGAGCTGAACAAACCTCCCTTTAATTATAACCAGGAAAGCTATTAAGCTATTTTTCTATTTCAACTGGAGCTTTCCTTTCCTGATTGAAGCTTATTATTATGGTTTCTTTATATAGAAAGTTTGTGCTACACCACAGAAACACAGCAAGTGGTCTAAAATGTGATTTTATCTAATAATTGGGTGCCTTTTTCCCCCCAAACCTAGCAATTTTCTTGCTGCTCTTCTCTATTAAGATTTTTGTATGCTCAGTTTGTAAGAATGATACCACTTTTAAGGTCTTAAGAAAATTACTGAAGTTCTAGTGTCTCATTAAAAGAGGTTTAATACAAAATTCAATCATAGAAAGAAATGTTGGGAAGGTATGTTATATTCCCTCTTAAAAACAATTGATAATTACAGCAGTGTAGTAACATCCAGAAAAAGCTATATGTACTAGCAGGTGCATTTAAAATTACTCTTACAACAACAGTACATTTTTGCAAGGAAGTGAATCTGCTTTATCTTCAAATCTTCAAATGGTGTAAGAGAGCCTGTGATATTTAATGAAAAATTAGTACAGGAAAAATATGTTACTCTTTGCCATGGCATGACACCTTTTCAAGAATCTGTATGTAACCAAGCCATCATATAGTTTGCTTTATATGATTCTCAGAACTTCAAAGTACTGAAAGCAATATAATTTTATAGAAGCCCGGAGCTAGAAATGCCATGCAATAAACAAATGCAGAGGTGATTGAATTAATCTTATCCTCTATTACCAAAGATCTAGAAAAGAAAGGTTATGAGCCTCTTTTATTACAAATGAAGCTCACACACCAGGTTTTGCCCTAATTTTTCAGAAAGCCTAAGGAAATGTTTCACACTGGCAGTACTTCTGTTTTGCTTAGCATATTACATATTTGTTGTCCTGTGAAGTCAAGGGGGCTTTAGGCAGAAGTCGATTTCCTCCCATGCGGAGTTTACAGGACTGTCAGTGTGAGCACTCCAGTACTTCAGTATTACTGCCACCAATATATTGTCTCCTAGAGAGGACAGCACTGAAAAGGCCTGGAGAAGGTAAGATGAGAAAAAAGATCCTATGGCAGCTTTGAAAATGTTTGCAAGAATGAAAGAATTAAAAAGAGAGAGAACCAGAGAAAGGAAGGGAAAATTAAAATGAGTTTCAGGAAAACAAACATATTGACTTTACAGGTGCATGACAATCCTTCAGAAACCACATCTGCCCCTCCTCATTTTATTAACATGAATTTTTTTTTTTTTTGCATTCTAATCTAGGTTGTATTAGACAGGAAGATAGAAGTATTCTTGGAGGGCTGACCACCCAAAGTCAAGATTTGATCTTTATTGGCTGTTGTTGGACCAGTGTTTTCTTGCAATGCTAAGTTAAAAAAAATAAACCAGCCCCCAAAGTCCAGTCTGAAAGGTCTGGGCTTTATTCTCATCCTATCTAATTATTTATTTGGTGAAGTTGTGATCTGCAAAATTCTCAAGTGTTATATATTTCAGGGGGGAAAAAAAGATTATATTCAGCACTGAAAGACATTTTTGACAAGATGAAAGACATATTGTAGGACATGCTGCATAAGCCAGTTCTAAATAAATTAAAAAATTTCTGTGCTTGAAAATAGGCATAATTAATCTCAGAAAAGGGAGAAGTAATTTTGTGGTTAAATCTTGAAATAATACAAACTGTTTGATTTAACACTGTTTGATCATTAGCTTTTTATAAGGCGCTATAGGTATAGGTAACAAACTGTGTTAAGTTTTTGTATATTTACAATAAAGCTTGCTGCTGAATTAGGAAAAAAAAAAGGAAAAAATCAAGAACAAACAAAACAAATAAACAAAAAAACCCTCTCTCTGGGTTAGGCTTTGATTCCAAATGTGAATTTGTTTCTTCAGGGGAGAAATTGGCTCTATGATCCACCTACCTTTCTTTGAATTCCCCAACAGGATCAGATTAATACTTATTAAACCACATGTGGCCCCAAATCTGACTCAAATTTGTCTCTCTCTACAAGTGACCCTTCTTTGCTGCAGCCAAGATGCAGCTCTGATCCAGTCATATTTCTTTCTCCAGGATGCCAGCTGCTCCTCATGTGGTTATGCTATAGTCTTAATTGCATGCAATGCATGGCAATAATCTATGAGGGGGAGCCACATTTTTTTTCAGTCTTCCTAGAAGTCTGCTATTTTCCTGCCAGCTTCTTCTAAAAGTGTTTTTGCACCCTGCTCTAGAACTGTGACTTTGCTTCCAAGCAAAGACTTATAGTATCTTCCCATCTATCTGTGAAACATAACCTTCAGTGCCTCATGGAATTGCTACTGCCATAATTCCTTTTCTTTCTTTTTGAAAAGGCAGTAACAGAGCTCCTTACTAACTGGACATGCTTGTTTTCACTTTCTGTGAATGGAAGACTAACTGTACGTCCCCAGTTCCTAAGTTCCATTCTTCTTACTTCATTGTAGTGCATATTTTCTATTCCTCTGTTCTTCTTATCATATTCATACCCACCAACTCCTCCTGTTTGGATCTCAATGGAATGGAAAATTTCTACAGCAGTGATACAATTTGATTAGTTCTTTCTCAATTCTAAACTGCAGCTATTCTTCATTCCTAGTAAATCTGTAGTGTGCACATTCTTTGCTTACTACAAAATGTTCTACCTACACAGGCATTTTTATGTGCATGGTTTAGATATTTATCAGTCTGCTATGAAAAAAATATGGAAAAAATTCTCATATAATTTATTATTCAGATATCTTTGTGTGAAACATTCAGCCATTATTCTGCACAAATGAAAATACACAACTTCATTAAATAACCCTTTTTAATAGTCTTGATCTTTCACATTTCTTTGGCAAAGGGTGAAGGGAAACAGAGATGAATAGTGGCAGCAAGAGACAGTTATGTCATAAATTCAAGTTATGTTTATTTACATAATATTAAAGAATTACAAGTTATCTATATGTATGCAGATTTTATAGACTTTTTATTAATTTAAACCTGTATTTTATGATGATACTTTTGGGTTTACAGCCTCATGAATCATAGCAGAATTTTCAAGATTTCCAAAATACTTGTGGTATTTTTGGAAAAAAAAAAAATAGCACTTATTTTCTCTGTGAATGCAGCTTATCACATATTTCAAAACTTCCAGGTATTAGGATCAAGAAATTAGATGGAATATTAACTAAGAACAGAATGCTGCTGGCAATGTTAGCAGGCATTTTTGGTCTACTTTCATTTGCCTGAACTTTCCGCATTTGTTAATTGTACTTTTCCAAACGTTTGTTTTCCTAAACTTCACTTGGGTTCATGTCAGAGTTTGTGCTATACCAGTACAACACGCAGCCTTTTCAAGTGTTCTGATCTTCATGACTAGTAGCTCTAACAATTATGACTTAATATATCTGTAGAGACCGTTAAGTGTTCAGCCACTAAAAGTAAATCATTACTGATGATAGATGGAATCTTTGTGCACTTGTGGTATTTTTCATGTGTCTACGAAGTTTTTTTCTTTAGCCTCATCTGCTAAGGGTGAGATTGTTTTATGACTTATAAATACATGGCATATCAGATACTGTAAAATGAATCTCAGCATGTAATTTATATTAATGAATTAGATTTTTTCCATGCCAAATGCAATATATTTCATTTTTCTAAGAAATAGAAATACTTTAACTAGTTTTTCTAAGAAATATAAGCTTCAAGAATAAAGCCTACTTAATTAAAACCAACACTCCACATAAGAGCACAATTCAGTCTTTTATGTTGGTCATTATTATGTTGGTCTATACTAAAGTATATCAACATTTGCTTGCATTTTAGACATTTTATATTCTTTGCGCACATGAGCACAATATGTTTTAACTAGACAGGATGCCATTTAGCTACTGTTTTAAATCTCTGAAATTGCAACTGACCAGCTGTTCCTGTATCACTGTGATGAAGAAAAGACCACTTCCAGTCCATTTGGTTTTCATAATTTGTTTTCTAGACCACTATCTGTGATTTATTCAGGTGATACCTCTGAGGAGACTGATATATAAACATCAAAATATAATACTGAATCTCATCATGATTTGCAACTATGCATTGAGGCACAGCACAGCCTTGTTTGATGTATAATTCTGAATGATGTATGACTGCAGAGGTCACCAGATATAGATTATTGTATACCATGAAATAGAGTATCAGAGACAAAAGAATAACAACTTGGTATTCCATCAGATCAGCTTTATTGCCTTATCATCTTCTTCATGCTGACAAGGCAGGAATAATCTCTGGAATAAAACAATGTCTTTTTTAAGGTGAGATGCATGACAGCTCTTTTAATTAACTTATTGAAAGAACTAAATATGCATATTTTGTTTTTGAAAATTCTGAAAGATATTACCTTTTCAAAGCCTTTATTATGTTCTTGACTAATATCAGCAATTATCCTTAGACATTCTATATTCTTCATTCATGTTACTGAAAATGACAGAAAAGATTGTTATTGTGACAATATTAGTCGCAATCATTACTTGGAAGCATTTAAATACTACAAAAAGAAGTTTGATAGAAAATTTCAGAATACCATTCAGTTAGGGTGCATCACAATAACAGGACTTTTTTCAAAAAGGAACTGAGGATTTGTTAGTGTATTCAGATTTTAAACAATGAACCATATGAAGCATATTAAGCTGTTTATGATTTAGATGAGTACTCAAAAGCATACATAAATGGATTCCAACTGGCGTCTATTAATAATCTCTGCTGCTGTTGTGGTGGAATGAATCAAAGTGATCAGCATGACAAGTTCTCCCTGTTTTCATAATTTCGTTGTCATGTATTCCTCCCTAGCCCAGTATTGCTTATCTTGAATATTTGTAGCAAAACTGAAACATGACATTCAGTATCAGCTGTTCCTACTGATTTGAAAAGTTGTCTTGGAGAATCGCCATAAGAAAAGGATGTTTTTCTTAAACACATTTTTCTTAATGAAATCATGACTAAGAACAACATTTGAGAGTGCAGAGGGTCATTCTCCTCAGGTGATACAGGGCCACATTTAATATCTTTTCAGTGTAGATTAATTCATAAGACATATTGATCTAATAATGAACAAGATGGCCTAACGCGGAGGGGGAGGAGGGGTGGAACCAGGCCTCTGCGTTTACCGAAAGTGTCTCTATGGCTATTGAGAGATCACTCCAGCCAGCACTGCCTGGTGCTGTACAGAAAAGCCCTTCTCACACCTGTGCCAGTGTAAGGCACATATTCTCACTCACCCACGGAATTGGATAACTCGTGCGTCACCAAAGACAAAGAATTCAGAGCGCTCAGTCAGCTGGAGGTTCCAGGGGTTTATTCTGAAGGGTTCCAGGGTGAAAGAGGGCGAGAGACCCCAGCCGTCTACATTTAAAGGGGCGGCTGGAGGGTCAGGGGAGAGGAGGTGGGGGGAACACCACAACCAATGGGAGGAGGAAGGCATGGGATCAGGGGTTAGGTTACAGCTGGGGGGATTTACATAATTTGGGGAGGAACCATCGTGTTCTCCAGGGGGGAGGACTAAGAAGGCTTCCACCAGTGGGGTTCTGCTGTGTTGGAACCACTCAGCTCCTCAGCAGTTCCTGAGATGTTATCACCCACCCCAACAATGGCCCTTTCCTCATTTCAACCACTTAGCCAAAGTTGAAGGAGCTGGCATTCTCAGTACACTGAGTACACAAAACCTCACTACAAGTTACACATCAGGGATTCATCTTCATGGTTTTTCAGTTGCTCACCCCTTACTGTCTGACAAAAAACTCAAAGATTCCCTTTACTATAAACCAGACATTTAAGAAATATTTCCAGGTCTCTCCAACAAAGCAATTATAACTGCTATAGATCAATTTGGTGGTTTCATCCCATTTAATGTATTTCAGAGCTCACATTTTGTTTATATTTCACTGCGATTTTTGGTAGATTTCCCATCTACTGGCTATTGATTTTTTAATAGCATATTTGATAATTCGGGCTACACTGAACAGACAGTGATGTGGTGCTTGTCAGAGGGACTTTTTACAGGACATGTAGTGACAGAACAAGGACAAATGCCTTCAAGCTGAATGAGAGGAGGTTTAGATTAGATATTAGGAAGAAATTCTTTACTGTGGGGGTGGTGAGGGACAGGAAGAGGTTGCCTAGAGAAGCTGTGGATGCCCCATCCCTGGAAGTGTTCAAGGCCAGGCTGGATGGGGCTCTGAGCAACCAGATCTAATGAAAAGTGTTGTTGTCCTCATCAGGGGGCTTGGAAGTGAATGATCTTAATTGTCTCTTCCAACCCAGGATATTCTGTGGTTCTGTGATTTTACACAGACTGCACTACACAAGGAAAAAATCTAGAAAAAAGAAATCAGTTTAAAGAAGACAGTGGCACTTATTTCTTCTTCTTCTTTTTCTCATTCCCTTCTAATAAAGTTAATATAAAATATAGTTTAATTAATTTTTTTAAAGAACAGTTTCTCTCATACAAATAGTTTGGATAGAAAAACTCATTCCCACACAGGGTTGAAAACCAATGTAATTTCAAGAATTACCCATGTATTGGTTTGAAAACAAACCAATGGGAGATCACAAGTCAGGATTGAAATTAAAAATAAGTGAAATAATACAAGGAAAAAGCACTGACAAAGTCAGATACAACCTAACACCCTGTTAGGGTGGTAGTAGCAGTCCAACTGAAGTAGTCCAGTTGAAGCGGTGATCCTGTGAAGGTCTAGTCTCCAGCTGAAGATCCAGTGGTAGCTCTGGTCCTCTGGGAACCCAGTAGACAGGGCTAGCTCAGGCAGTTCCAAGGCCAGGTTATATCCAGGTGGGAACACCTGGCTCCTCCCTCCTGGGCAGAGCATCCCACAATGGGATGAGATAAGTCCATGAGTCACACGGTGGGTCCCTGATGGCCCATTGCCTGTCATCCGGAGTGGGTCATTAGCAGCTGATAGCAGCTAATGGCCCACAGCTGGTGGTAATACAAAACTACATCTATATTGCAACCTAGGACAACCCATGATAAATCAAAATCTGAAAGTCTTTTATAGTTTCAGACCATAAACATTTAATGGGAACATAGAATGGTCAAGGCTGGAAGGTACCTCAGATGGTCATCTTGTCCAACCTCCTGCTCAAGGCGGTTGTCCAGGATCATGTTCAATCATTTTTTTAACATCTTCAATGATGGAGACTCCACAATCTCTCTGGGAAAAAAAATAAAAAAACAAAAACCTTTTCCTTTCTCATAGGCAGAACTTCCTATCTTCCTGTTTAAGGGAAATGCATACTTTTTCCTTCAAAATATTGATTTCCCCTGAAAGAAAAACAAATAGCTCCTCCCAGAAAAACATATTACTATGAGGCAGTTATTCCTAGTTGTACCTTGAGAAACAACATTTCTCATTTATATATATAACATTGATTTGTTTTACATTTTAGACATGGATGGAACTGTACTGAGAGATGTTCTGTTAACAGAAAGACAAGTTGGTCCACAGTTTTTCCAGAGAGAGAACTTTGGCTTTACTTGCCCTCCCATATTGCCCGGTAAAAAAACTGGAATAATGAAATAATTGATGCATGAAATAAGTATATTTACATATTATATCAGTTATTTGTGCTAGCTGAAGGTTTTGTCAAAATATTTTTCCCAAATTATTTTAATTCATGTAGGAGGGAAGGCAAAATGTATAAAATGTAGGTTCATAGAAGGCAGTGCACTGTTCTAAAGCTGAAAGAATAGGAAGAGGCATGGAACCCTGGAAAGTGTGGAAATAAGGACACGAGGCTGTACATATTCTCTAGGGATGAAACTATTTTCTTTAGTAAGTTAATCAATACAAAACATGCATTCTGTCCATTTGTTTTGAGTTCAACTTAATATTACCAGACTGAAAACCAAGAGACTTTTATAATCCAGAGAGTGCAAAATAAATGAACAGAAATTCACTGTCATGTCTGATTTTTTAATTAAGACAATTCCTTTAAAAGGTCCCAACTGTGTTTTCAATTATTTTTAACCAGAGAGGGTTTTTTATTCAGAATTACATTATTAAACACATTATGAATTAGAGTAATAACATTAAAATATTTAAAGAGCTGTAGGAAGTGTCCCATATGGTTAGAAAAATCATCATTTTTTACAGCGATATGGAATTAAAAGACAGTTTTATAGAAAACTGGAAGTATATTATTAAAAGCCATAAGAAACAAACAAAAATTAAAATAAATACCAACATTATTAGAGAATAAAGCAGTAGTTCTGCAATGAGATCAACAGATGTTTGAGCAGATATGTGATGCTACAAAGGAATTTGGAAAACTCATATGCTGAAAATGGATCTTGGATGTTTGCACTGCTGAGACCTGTGGTTTTTGCTTCTCAGCTTTATCACTCTACTTTAGAAATGCTGAAATAAATATTGTCTATCCAGGTAACTTTCAGTATAAATCCAGCCATGTAAATAATGGGCCATGACACATTCAGATAAACATTTGTGGTACTTAAGAACAAGTGCCACAGTGACTGACATAGTTAAATATAAAACACAATATGCAAAAGGAAAATAAAAGAAAGAAATTTTGGGGCAAAACCCAAAGAAGCAATATAAATATTTCCTTAGTAAGAAACAGGTAAAATATGCATATTGGCTGAGAGACCTTTAGGCAAAACATTACATGTCATCCCAGGAGCATCCCAAGCTTGCATTAAGACTACAACATGTAAGCGAAAGCTTTTTTAAAATTGAAAATAGCTCAGTTTAGAAAACTATTCAAACAAAAGTTCCCTGGGATTTTTATAAGAGTTTGCCTAAGAAAACAGTATGAAGTAGGAAAAAGTAAACAGGATAAAACAATCTCCCTTCTGCATACTTCCTATCTCATGTCCCACCTGAAATCAGTGACGGAGCTGAATGTTATGGAGCATCCTTTTAAGCAGCTCCTTTGAGCTGGTATAGCTGGGACAAATGGGTAGGCAAAAGTGGTGTGATGAGATATACAGGGAGCAATAAAAACTGCCATGAGAAAGAGTAGAGTGGTGGTGGAAGCACTGTGGCTCTCAGAATTCCCCAGTCTCCAGTGCAAACTCCAAATGTAGCCTGCTGTGGGACTATAGAGTGCATGTTAAGGACACTCACACAATCCCTCCAAGACTACTCTAGTCCACATCAGGGGATTTGTTGCTCTTAAACATTTTTTATTTCATTTCATGTAGTTCTATATTATTCCATTAAGCTGGGAGAGAAATGATTCCAAATACACACAGCTCTAGAGAGTTTCCTGTCACTACAGAATTTCACAGCAACAGTGGGGGCTCAGTAGTGATTGACTTGAAGAGGGAGGGAAAAAGTCTACAGGCAGGTTTTTTGGAACCGCAGCTGGAGGGATGCTCTGGATAGTAGAGAGACCTTCCCTATTTCTTTTCAGACTTTTGGCTTTAATATCTTCAAACTTTTTTTGTTGGTCAGCAAGCCAATTTCTGTCCTCTAGTTAAGTGCAGATGATGGTGTCCATTACAAGTTCTGGTCAGAATGACCAAGAGGAAGAGAAATTCTGCTTCCGGCATTCCATATCTGTTTACAGACTTTCAAAATTCTGTATGGTGCCTTTCCTAGATCCCCTGATACTTCCATCATCATTCACAACTATAAGGTACATAAGGCTCTATACCTTAACCATATTTAATACAACACTTTGAACTCTCAGATATGAAGCCTCTAATCTTTCCCTGTTCCAAAATTTTTAATTTACTCCACAGGAAAATGTACCATTCCTTACTCTCTGGGGTTTGACCCTCCATTTATTTGCATGAAAAATGAAGCAAAGAATTCTTTCAGGCTGTCAGCTACAGTATCTGTCACTAGCTTCCCACTCATCCCTTAATGGCTCAAGTAATTCCTGACAGAGCTCTTGGCTTTTAATACATTTAAGTAGCCTGTCATGATTTATATTTAATTCCCTTGCAACACTGTTTATTATTTTAATTCCCAATTTTGTCATTCTGCATTTCTCTTGTATATTTGACCATAAAGAAAGAACCATGGACATAACACTTAGAGATGTAAAACCTTAAAAAGTGGGGAAAAAAAGGAGAAATGTAGTGAAGTAAGCAATCAGTGTGATCAGAACCCCTCCTCTTTATCCAGGTCCTTAGGCATTACATGTTGACAGTAACGAATGAAGAACCACTTCAGATAAAGTCCTCTCAAACCCTTATATATTTCAGCCTATTTTTGATTAAACTATGGAGACAGAAACTTCCACAGATTTTGAAAAATCTTGCAAAATCCCTTCTTCTGAGTTTGATTTCAGTTCAGAAACTTTCAGCAGGTTTTTATTTTGTTTGCTTTAACATATTCTAGAGAACTCCTCAGTCTCTAGGAACAATACTCTTCATGGTAAGGACTACCTTCACATCAAACCCGCAGTGTTTTGCAGTCAGCCAGCACTTGCTCAACAAGGAATAGTCCTCCAGGAATTTCTCACATTCCATCTCAAGGAATAGTCAATCTCCTTGCATGAGTTTCACCTACCCAGGGTGTCTGCACCAAAGCCTGTAAATCAACAGTTTTCCTGCTGTTGCTCAGTTATACACTTCTGTGGAAAGACACAGCAGTCTACAAAAAAGGACAAAAAATATTGTGCATGAGAACAGAACCTCTGTAGATTTCGTGTGATTCAGTCTTCCAGTCTCTATGCATATGTGTGATATTTATTTCTTTGGATAAAACTATCAAATAAAATACTGAGGCCAGAGCAGTTTTTGGATTCGTTCTTATTATTCTCAGTTATTATCCTGTACTTCATGCTTTTTGACAGCTCTACTATCTACTTTTTATAAACTGATACATATATTGAATTATAAAACTATAGAAAATTATATATAATCATATGATCATAGAATGGCCTGGATTGGAAGAGAAAAAGATCATCTATTCCAAGCCCCCTGCTGTGGGCAGGGACACCTTTTGCCAGTCCAGGTCACTCAAAGCCCCATTGAACCTGACCTTGAACATTTCCAGGGATGAGGCATCTACAGCTTCTCTGGGCAACCTGTGCCAGGGCCTTACCACACTCACAGTAGAGAGTTTCTTCCTGATATCTAATCTTAACCTACTCTCATTTTGAAGCCATTCCTCCTTGTCTTGTCAGTATATACCTTTGCAAAATGTCCCTCTCCATCTTTGTTGTAGAATCCCTGCACGAAAGCCTCAATGAGGTCACCACCCCACACATGAAAGACACGCACTTGTTGGATTGCATCCAGAGGAAGGTCATGAACATGATCAGAGGATTGTAACATCTCTCCTGTGAGAACAGGCTGGGAGAATTGGGGATTGGTCAGCCTGGAGAAGAGCAGGCTCCAGGGAAAACTTTTTGTGACCTTTCAGTTCTTAAAGGGGCATAAAAGAAAGCTGAACAGGAATTTTTGACAAGGGCGTGCAGTGATGGGACAAGGGGGGATGGCTTTAAACTAGAAGAGATGGATTTAGCCTAGATGTAAGGAAGAAGTTTTTTACAATGAGGGTGATAATACCCTGGAACAGATTGTCCAGAGGGTGGCAGATTGCCCTACCCCTGGAAACATTCAAGGTCAGGTTGGACGGGACTTTGAGAAAGCTGGTCTAGGTGAAGATGCTCTTGCTTATTGCAATGGGGTTGAACTAAATGACTTCTAAATATCCCTTCCAAGCCGTTTTACGTTTTACTGTTTTACGATTCTGTTTTTATATTATTTCTCTTAAAACGCCTCACTGGTGCTAGATCAGAGACTCTATCACAGATTATGCTGAAATCTGATACTCACTGGAAAAAAACTTCATAGCTGTGAATGAATGGTTTTTTTTTTAACATAGAAAAGTATTTTGGCTGAAAGCTGAAATATAATACTAGAAATAGTAATCTATTTGTTGAAAACTGGTTTTGGAATCCAGACTGGACTATGGCAGTTGAAAAACAATTTTAAAACTGACTGTACTGTATTTCTACATGTTCTTCTGCTGTTTGCATTAGTTCCAGTAAAGTCATCATCTGGGAAAAGGAAAAAAAACCACTTTTTTTTTTTTTTTAGTTTATTTATTAATTAGTATGTAAATTGTATATTACCCAGCTCTTGTGGCTATTCAAAGACTGGGAAACTTTCTGTTCAGTTTTAATCAGAGTTAGAGTAATCTTGTGGTATCTCTGCAGGCAGAGAATAGAAATAGAAGATAATCATGTCTGGCAGATTTCTTAAAAGGTATTGAAGCAGCTAAGTTCAGAGGTAAGTTACTTCCCTCAGTTCTCTGCTGTGGTTCAAGGAAAGGAAAGAGGTGAAGTTCCTCCATCAATACAGAGAGAATTAGGCAATCACATTCCCAGTTCAATGCATTGAATCAGGAGACAAAGCTAGAAATATGTTGGTTTTACACATAGCCTCCTTCTGAAGTTTTCTTTCACATCTAGTGTTACTCAGCCACCTTAGGTCAAGCAGTGTTTTACAAAGCAATTTGGATACCAGATATGTCACATGTGCTTCTATCAGCACTAATGCATTGCAGTTTGACAAGCTCTCTTGCTCTGAAATACTATTTCAAGATAACTATTTTTTTTTCCTTTGAATGTGTGCCCAACAGTAGATTCTGCTCTGGCTTTTAGACTAATAGTTTCTTCATTAACTGCATGAGGGTCTGAATATACTACCTTTGGATTCCAGACCATTATGAATTTATGTTCCCCGTGCTGTATATTGAGTCGTCTTCTTACCTTTTCAAATTCTGTAATGAGTTTCCTCTTAAAAAAAAAGAAAGACACATAATGGTCAACAACATATAAAAATCTTGTCTTAGTTTCTATTTTAAACAGTTTCTTTAGCATGAAAGCACACTAATAGGATGAAGCAACCTGAGGAATAAATTTCTTTATTTTTAAGACTTCTCAGCAAAAACAAACAAACAAAAAAACAAAAAACCAAAACCATAAAAATCCTTGTATATAGAGATTTGGGTTTATTTTAAACTTTTATGCAATTTTTTTTTTATCATGACACCTTATCAAATTAGTCTTTAACTTCCATCATAGCAGTATTACAGTGTTTCATGTAAGGAGAAATCTCCCACAGAGAGGGATTTGTAAATGAAGAGTGGCATCCATTGCAAGAAATCTACATATGCAAATAGAAGCATTTAGAGGCATTGCTATTCCATAAATATGCTCTTTTTTTCTTCAGCAGAAGTATTGCATTGGGGATAACCCTGTAAAACATTGAAATAATGAGGAGAAATGAATTTTTTTCATTTTGTGATGATTAAGTTTTATCAGGGCATGCATTCTTCCTTGCTGACAATATAAGGATATTATGAAGTTCTGTAAAATAGAAATCAGCATAAAGATAGATATATTTTGGGGGATCATTTTATTTTGAAGCTGCCTTTATTTTCAGTGTAGTGTGCTGAAAGAAAGGAAGAGAGAATCTTGCTAACCCTTAGTTTCTAATTGATGTGCAATATGAAGGGCACGTTTGCCAGTGTCTCATGCAGAAAACAGAAATTGAAATGGTCATCTCAGCTTTAATTCAACTGACATGCTTATCCCTACTGGAGTTTCTAAAACTGTGTAATTCATGCCACTGTTTCCTACAAGGTTTTAGAGGGTTGATGTTAATAAGGGTAAAGAATGAGAAGTAAGCAATATGAGAAATATATTCTTCTTTATAATACCAATTTGTTATGAAAAGAAAGAGAATTACTCTGGTCTTTGCAGTCAGGATAGAGAAATGGGCACTCAGAAGTAGTTTTGTGTCCTGCTAGGATAGATATCTTATGCCATTCCAAACATTAAACACATTTTAGAAAATTAAAGTTAATGGATATTAATTATACTCATTGAAAATAGTCGTGCCTCCTTGGTACCTGAGAGAAGCACAACTATTTAAAAGTGTCTTTTATTTGTTTGTAATTTTTTTATTTAGCACCAGTTTCAATTGTAGACTTTGATGGGCAGTCTTAAAACTTTAGATTTATTGAAATAACATATGACATCTTTTAAATAATGCGAGAACAATATATACATATATATTAATTCTGAGTTATCTATTGACAGTATTTTAGACAAGTTGTCTTCATGTAATCTGTGAGCTGTACTTACCAGATTTTAATGCTGTGGAATCCCCATCTCCAAGTGCTGTTAATATGAGCTGTTTTGTACTTGTGAAGAAACAAAATCTTACAAGGTGAGTTGGTGCCTAGTGAAGTTCTTTGATAGCTCCCAGGATCAAATCTCAAACTTCAGCTGTGCTGGAAGACTTGAACAACCAGCAGTTACAAACTTGGGAGTTGCTTGTTAGGCTTCTTGTCATGCTTTAACAGTTACTGCTCAAGGACAGGGTAAGGGGTTGTGTCTCTATCCTCTGTGACATGCAATGACTCCACTTGTTCCCTGGAAAGTCCAGACATGCTACTGCCCAATGTAAAAAATCAATTTTCAGGTCTGATTTGAGAACCAGGCACTGAATAAAATCCCTGATGTTGTATCCCCTTTTCATGAAAACCATATTGTATTAATGAAAAGACTGATGAGAACTCACTAAGTCTATTTTTTTTAGATCACCACGAATAAATTGATTTTTATTTAATTTTTGATCCCTTTATTAGTACTTTTCTACTAAGATGAAGAATCCTTCTTCAAAGTATCATTCAGAAAACACTGGTGTCCAGCTTATGTATAAATTTGTTACTAATAAATGAAACAAAAACTGGAAAAGCAATATTGCAAATTAGACAACAGGGAATAATATTTTACAATGAAGAAAAATAAAATCTGAAATGTGTGAGAGTTTGACTTGTAAAACTGAATTTTTTAAACTCCAATCTATTTAAATAAAATTTTAATTAGTTCTGGAAAAACTAACACCAATTTGCAAAAAACTAATATGGGATTAAAAAAAAAGAAAATGAAGGGAATATTAGACATGGAGGGAAACTGGTGATGTCACCTCAAAACAGGAGGCCAGTGGCAGCAAACAAACCAATATGTATCTGCCAGGAGAAGTAAAAAATAAACACTATGAAAACACAGAGAAGACTGAAGGTCAGATATTTTTATTGATTAGTGGTCAGAAATACCCATTTACGTCAATGCAGATTTCTATTTAGAACAGGACAGCCACTGAGCAGCTAAAGCACAACTCTCACTGTCATGTTGCTCCACTGAGGGACTTGCTGCATGAAGCTGCAGATTGTTGAGATCACCAATCATTCCTGATCTATGGCACATGGGACTGATGAAAGATGCAGTCAAGGTCATCCCTTCAACTCTGAGAACAGTATTTGTCAGCTCTCCAATCTCCAAAAGAGCAGCAAGGTCCTGCAAATTTTTAAAGTGGAATACAAAATCCTTCCTGAAGATCTTTAAATGAGAAGACTTAGCACCTCCCTTATTTTGGAAATGGAATGAGATATTTTGACAGTTGGTTGCAAGAGATATCTGCCCTGATGTAAAGAGATATCTGCCCTCATGTAAATGTAATTAATACGCACTCCATTTGTAAGCTACTGAACAATCTTTGTTTACATAAGCATAGTAGTTATAGGTTGAATGTCAGCTGAAAGTCAGATTGTCTAATATTTTTTCACTAATTTGTACACAATTATAAGAAAATTATTGAACAAGGAAATGACATTATATGGTAAAATGGATAATTAACAGGGGAGGCACAATAAGAATGGTGAGTATATGGATAGATGTAAGTGGTGAGAGTAGAATCACAGAACAGGCTGGTGTGAGAATTAGTATATTTTTGAATGTTTTAATAAGCATTTATCTTAAGCATTAATTCAAATGCCTTGGATACTCTTGTAAAGCTTCATTAAGAAGTCAAAACATGTTTGTAATATAATCTTTATGCTTACAGTGCATATGAAGAGGTTCCATAAAGTGACATACTTTCTCATTTCTGCTAAATCATTTCTTTTAGTGTTCTACTGTTGTGGTAAATAACTTCTTCAGCAGAATTATTACTAGTATTTTACAATTATTTTATATTATATTGATTAGAGATTTTCCATCTTATTTGTGCATTCTGCTACATACAGAGTGTAAATACAATGGAAAGATGCAAATAATAATACAAGTAAAAATATTTAGGTTTCCTAATATGGAAGTCTTTATTTATCTATGAGAAAGAATATTCCAGTAACTCAGACAAGAGTTCAATTCCATGATTAGTGGAAATCAAGTATTTCTACTACATGTTCCTTTGAAGAAATGAGTAGACAATACAACAGAGAATTAAATCTTGGAAGGAAGGAAAAGAAGGAGGAAGAGTCCATAAGTAGAGATTTCAGTGCACTACTACTTCAGGGAGGCTGGTTAAAACTATCAAGGCGAAAGATTTGAGATGAGTCAAGTCATTGGATAACGCAAAACAAGTAAGTGGAAGTAGAATATTAGGTAAAAAAATTCCATTCTGTTTAGGATGGAAAAAAAAGGAAGGAAAAAAGATAGTGAAGGCAGCATAAAAACTCAGGGTCTTATCTCCTGCTAAGTTGAAAAACCCATTTATATTAATGAGGACTTCTGCTTAAAAATTGATGACATTGTCTTGCCCACAGTAAAAATTGTTAAAGTACCATCAATAGCAAAGAACAAAAAGAGATTAGGTCATCACTCAGGGGGTTACCTTAGATCTGTTCTCAACCTTTTTCAATGGCGAGTAGCAGAATCCCCACATCCTCAACCATGAAGAATTGGAGCTATTGCAAACCTCTACAGATGGCTTTCACATTCAGAATTTATGCACCTGACAACCTGCATCCCTTACAGGCTTTACAGGCCTATGATCTATGAGTTCTTTTCTTTCCATCTGTCACTTTTTCAAAATCTCAGAATCATAGAATAATTCAGACTGGATGGGGCCCCAGGAAATCATTAAATTCAACCTGCTCTTCACTTTGTTATTTTTATATTTAAATATAGGCTACTATTTAAAAATACTATGAAAGTCATCCAAAAATAGATCTGATCCAATGCTCAGATAAGCCAAATTCTCTGAGTACCATTGATAGTATATATAAAGACATTAAAGAAAATTCTACCCCAATAGGCATAGTATATGGCTTGAGACTGATTTTAGTACTTGGCTGACTATACTAGAAAATTTGGGTTGATTCTGGATAGTATAGAAACATAAATTTTTATCTAATTATGCAAATAGCCAGACACCCTCACATATCTGAACTAGTTTTACAGGAAACAAAAAGCCGAATAAAAGCTTTTTTCTGTCTACAGGGTGTATTTCTATCTTTAGGGTATATTCCTACTTCTTATCTCCTACTGCCACAGAGTGACAGAGAATGGGGTGTGTTTATAACACTTCATCTCCTTCACATGCTCACAGGAGCTGCAGCTTCCTTCAGGGCACATTCACCTGCTCCAGTGTGAGATCCAGCCCAGGCTGCAGGTGGGTATGAGATACCTGTGGTTCTCCATGGGCTGCAGAGGCACAGCTGCCTCACCATGGGCTGCACCACAGGCTGCATCTCAGCTCCAGCACCTGGAGCACCTCCTGCCCCTCCTTCCACACTGACCTTGGTGTCTGCAGAGCTGTTCCTCTAACCTTTTTCTCACTTCTTCCTCCAAGCTGCTGTGCTATATTTTTAAAATATCTTTTGTCAGAAGTGACACCAGAATTGCTGGTGGCTCAGCTTTCGTTAGTGGTGGGTCCTTTTGGAGCCCTCTGGAATGACTGTCTCTGGCATGGGGCAGCCCAAAGTCTCTGCTCACAGGGTCTACCTCTGCAGCATTCTGCTGCCAACACTTTGTCATGCAAACCTTAGTGCCAAATGCAAATGGACAAGAACCTTTAAAATAGGTAATAGAATTAAAAGAAAAAAAAAGATGCCTCAAGATTTCCCTGGAATTCAGCAAAGGAATCAAGCAAAGTGACACATTTCATCACCAACCGATATTTGCCAATATGTTTAGTTATCAGGTATATTGTTTAATTTGATCTTATTTCAATATGCATAAAATAAATGAAAAACAAATCTTTCTAAGGCTTCATCTCCTTTTCTGCATATTTTTACTTTATGCCACCTATGGCACTGAAGTTGCCATTTCAATAATTGCAAAATTACAGATTTTCTGTCTTGTGCTTTAATTTCCTCATTAGACTGCCAGATGTTTCATAATTTATTTAGAACTGATTGTGCTAGAAACTTTCCTTGGAGATTTTGCAACTGTATGGAAAAAATTTGATTTAAGATGAAAATCTGAGCTTATTAGAGTTACACTCTGCTAGAAATTTGCAAGACTGATTACAAGCTCCTTGAGTGGCCTTCATCAATTCAACAACTATTAAAAGTCCAGCAGAGGGAATATGAAAGGATTTCTTAAAAGACCAGGTTCATTTCCGCTTGCTAAATAAAATATTAGAGTGATTGACATGAAGTAAAAAAGTGACTTTCTCATTAAACTTTCTTATAAAAATACCATATGTATATAATAAATTCCCCCTTTCTTAAAATCCCCAGTTATTTTATCAATTTAGGTATAGCTTGAAGCATTAGTTATGAATAACAAAACCAGCTTGAAATTTGTTTTTGTTGTAGAGCAAAACCCCATAGCCTGTAAATACAAATATATGTCTGAATGTTATTCTTTTCCTACTATGATGTAATTTCATAGAAAATGTGTAAGAATTTATGATTTTAATTATTCAATATTATTGTAAAGCCAGTTTTCAAAGAGGAAAAATTCTGAATGGATGACACACATGTACTGAATATTCCTAGGAAAACAGGGATAAGCTATCAGAAAATTTAATTTTTATTTAAATTCCTTTTATCAGAGCATTTAAAATTTTCATAAAGTTCTTGATGATAAAATTTACTGTTAGAGATGACAGTTGCATTTAAAAGTAATCAACAGTCAACATTTCAAAGTACAGCTGAACAATATTCTTTTTGAATTTTTAAAAATATTCTAAAAACTTACTTTGAATAAGTGAAAGGTAGAATAAGCTTTAATATATAGGCAAATAATGCAAGGAAAAATGGAGAAGTCAATTGAGTTTTTTTTTTTTAATTAATTATACACCTGGCCCTATAGGTTATACCAAGTAATATATGAATTCACAACCATTCATAATATTGCAGTATTATCAAAAGGTGATTTGTTTCTGGGTTAATTTATTTCAGTGAAGCAGATCTTAATTTTAAAATCTTTATTGTAGCAAACTTTTGAGGGAAAATGGAATTTATGACATAAGACACAGAATTTTCATCCAACATAAAAAAGAGAAAATAGCTGTTCTATGCCCAGTCTAGCATATTAGCTCCTCTGTATTTTGTGCATATTCACAGCTTGTCAGCAAAAACTACATTTTTACATGGGATATTGCTTTCAGAGAGAAGTGAGGAAGTCAAAGTTGGGTTGTTTTTTGGGGGGGGAGGTGTTTTTTTGGTTTGGGTTATCGTGTTTGTTTTGGGGTTTTTTTTGGTGGTGAGGGATAGTATTTTGTATAAAATTTATGTAAGAAGTGAAGGAGGAATAACAACATGGCACAGAGATAATGTAGTGACTTCTCTAGGACTCCAGCAATAAGAGGTGTCAGTGCTTTTCTTGTGCTGGGCCATCATTCACTCACGTATGTTGCTGTACAAAGCAAATGGGTAATGTAACAATAAATACTTTTTCAGGCAAAGTTGATTCTGTTCCATACAGATTCCCTGAATTGCCTTTCATCCTATGAAATATGCATATAGCGTCAGGTGCTTGCTTATCCTGAAAATCCCTACATACGTGATGTAGCAGGCTCCGGGAGGGCGGCAGGAGCCGGCTCTCCCCCGGAACGGGGTTCCTGGTCCGTGTAATTCCACCGGATTCGGGGCGCGCAGCCCGCAGGTTCCGCTCGGCATGGCGTGAGTCTCATAGCCACAGAGACTCAGCAGGAAATATAATGGGACGAAGAAACGACCTGGAATCCATCTCTGTTCTGCCAGGGAGGTTTATTTGGGGTAAGGAGAGAGGGTTACAGGGGATGCAGGGACGGGAATAGGGCTAGCAGCTCAGAGATGAAGACCTCGAGCTGATCCAGACATCGGCTTATAAAGGGAAAGGAAGGGGAGGGACTGTCTCCCCTAGAGGCAGTCCTGGGAGGAGGAAGGGAAAATTGGCAAAAGGGTACACACCAATAGGTTTCAGGTACAGCAGAATGCATATTTCAAAATGAACCAATAGCATACAGAGCAGGGAAACAAAGGCAGCACGTGGAGATCTGAAAATTGCATAACTACACATACCCATGTGCATCCAAGCATGCTCAGAAGCATTTCAGAAGCAGGGTGTCTGAGAGTGCCAGGCATTTGGAAGTTGCAGCTTTGTGATAGCACCAGCCTGGCAGAATGTTTGGTACACTGGAGCCCGTGCTTCTGCTGGGATAGCCTAAACAACTGGAGGAATGTGCCGAGAGGAAACATGGAACTGTCCTTTGCACCACTGGCCGTGGTGGGACTCTGGAGGATAAGGAGTTTTGTGTGAGTTGGCAAAGTGCCCTTGCGGTGATGAAGGCTAAACTTCATTGCCATAAACATGAGCAGCTGTTTAAGACAAGGAATTGTCACTAGGCAAGTGTCAACACCTATCAAGCTGCATTTGGGATTCCAAGTCCAGTTTTATTCCACTAATCATAAAGTGTATCGAGTACAGCAAAAGACCACCAAGATGATTGGGAATCTGGAACATATTGCATATGAAAAGTGACTGAGGGCTTAGGGTAAAAGAGTATTTAATTACTGTCTTTCATGGCCCTAAAGGAAACATAATAGGAATACCCTAGGTATATTCTTGGTGGGGGGCAGCAGTCATAAGCAATTCACTCCCCAGTATCAAGGAGTAGAATTCACCCCTCTCCATGTTCCATTTACAGCTAAAATGCTGATAATTGCAAAAGTTTTTTTGCTCATAGTCACCTGTTCTTAATCAGAGATATCTATTATTAGTTAGGAAGAGAGATTCCTATTTGATGGCATCACATTAAAGTGAGTATGTCGGTACCATTCTAACTTCTGGAAGTCATAGACTGACACAGAAGAGCATTCATATTTTCCTGTGAAAAGAAAAATGGAAAAGTGTTAGGTTTTAATTTATTTTCTGGAATAGAGAAAGGAAAAGGGAAAAGGGTGAAATATAACACTTTAATTTTCCAATTTTTTTCTTTTATGGGAAAAGATATTATATTTACACTGAAATAATGAAATTTACATTTTGAACTTCTCAGAAACAACCTAAAAGAATTACAAATTCATGCTGAAACTCACTTTAACATGGATTTGCACAGAAAAATGCCAATGAAATGCAGATGAAAACAGGCAGCACTCATTGTCATTTAGTAGTAACAAAATTACACAGAAGATAATACAGAAAAAAAGAAGAGCAGTAATAACATTTAAATGCATCCAGGTATTTCTACTTGGACATTTTCTATCTGAATTATTTGATATTCTCTTTTGTTGCCAGACTAATGTGATTAATGCAACAGCTGAAACAATACCTGAGGTATAAATAGGCAAACAGGTCCCAGATTGGCACCAAAAGGGCCAAAAATTAAATTTTTCTGTTATTTTGCTCATATGTAATGATTTGCTCAGGGACTTACAGGAGTACATCCAATGGAAAAAACAGAGGTATCAGTCTAAAGGACTGCATGCAACTTGAAGAAATCAAAGTCAGCAGGCTGGGGATCCCCATTGCAAAACATAAGTAATCCTATCTCACCACTATGTGTAAGTCCTATAGGTGTATAAAATACATCCTTGAAACAGACCTAGAAGTCTGAAGGTTTGTACATCCATTCACTATGCAGAAATTACTTGATGATTATAAGGACATGCAAATATTGGAGGTATTTCATGATCAAACAACCAGTTCACAAATAAACTTTCATGTTTCTGCCCAGAATGGCCAGTAGTGTTGTTGTTCTGAGAATTTTTTAACTAAACCATTCATTTAAATACACAATGTACTAGCTAACCTTAGGAAGGGAAGGGAAGGAGGGTGAAACTCTCCCTCTGCAAAGGACTTGCATAAGGTTATGCATCACTTAAGTCATGTTAATGCTCTGTTTTTTCAGCTGGAATGAGAGCTAAATGGTGTGTAGACCTTTGCCCTGCTTCAATGTAGAACGAGAATGACTGATTATCCAAACTCTCTAAAAAATTTTCAGCATTTTGTAAATATTTGCCAGGTTCTTCAAATCAGAGGATCTAAAAAAAAGAAATGTTTTACTCAAAATCATTGAAATTTCTGCAGATATTGCATGCCTTTTTTGTCTTATTGTCTCTTTTATCACTTCTGTGCTGGTTAAATAATAAAGATCCTCCCTCTCAGTTACCCTAACAACTTTTTCACCTGTCTTCTGCATTTTTGCCCCATGTTTCAAGGGGCAAAACATGTCTCCACCAGTTCTCATCTTCCAGAGACTATTTGCCTTTTTTTTCCTGGTTCTTCATACTTTATTCCTGGAACAAATTAACCTCCCAGTCATTACCAAAAGTGATCATTTCATACCCTTGGTCAATATTTTATGCTATTTTCTCCCAAGATCATGTTACACTTTCAAACAAGCTTCTATGACCTCTGTTAACCACTCTAGATCCCTGCAAAGTTACTTCATTACTTTTTTTAAGTCTTCCTCTGGTCTGCTTTTTGATATATATACACTACTGAGATTATGGCCTCTCACATTTCATATACATATATACATATACATATATATATGTAATGTTTAGGGACAGTGCAAATAGGTTTAAGTTCTGTCTTGAATCAAAGCTGGGTGTATATGAAGCATCCTTAGGCATATTTATCCAGTCAGTACAGCATGTTCCTTAACCTATTATGTTCTGCTAAGAGGCAGGGTATGTTGCTTACATAGATCATGATGTGCAGTTGGTTGTATATGTTTCTAAGAAATTAATAGGGCTTTTTCCCCCCCTTCTTATCACCTTTTCTAAACTTTTGCATTTATTCTCTGTTGCCCTCTTTTCCAGTTTCCTTGTGTTTTGTTTTGTCCTTGGATTGTAACTGTCTTTGCCCTGGACTGTAAGTGGCTGGGGCAGAGACCATGGGGTGGTTGTTTTTTTGTGTCTGGCTTATTCCTGATTTCTTTTTAGTTTAGTATACACTAACAACCACAGGACTCAACTCCATTCCTCTAGTTCACAGGAGTTCTAGCTAAATAAATTCAGAATAAAACACATCATACTGGCTAGTACGAACGAGCTAAAAAGATTTGCTATCCAAACAGCATTTTATTGGCTATTTAAGTAAACATTTGTGCTTCTGCACTGCTTTGCTGATTCCAGTCAGCATTGAGCCTCCTCAGCTCGAAATAAAGCCCTTGCAGCAAAGTGCCACTAAATTACATGGTCATGGTTGAAGCAAGATGGCCTGATTGATTCAGTGCCAAACTACCCGTTTGGGGCACCTTTCCAGACAAACCCATAATGTGCTCCTCCTGTAATGTGGTCAGGGTGACAGCCTGTGGCCAAAAGTTTCCATGTGCCCAGGCATATTAACACAGCCCCAGCAGATGTTAAACTTCATGCAGGGCTAAGAGAAAGTTCTAGTCCCAGTATGAGGTAACAGTAGAAGGTATTTGACAAACCCAGTTTATGGCAGCTATCTGCCACACAAAATTCCAGCTTCATTATTTACAGCTGGAACATTTTCTGGTACTTTGGATCCAAAACTATAAAACATGTGGACAACTTCTGAGGACATTTTTTGCTGACAGGATGCAGCTGCTAAATATACATACTGCACAAAAAAACCAAACAGATTTTAAAACTAGCTCTATACTAAAACAAAAGTAAAACCATAGCAATCAGGTTATTTTGATTAGGCTTCCTGTGGACTTGAAGATATTGCTCATACCGACTTTGTGGCTACCACACAACTGTAACTGTGAGATAGTGGTACAACACTGACAAAAGTTGCATACATCCCTGGAAAATGCAAGCCTGCTTCCTTAGTATTCTGGCTAAGTCAAGTAATTCAAGTATTAACAAAAATTGCCTGGGCCCAGAGCTTTGTGAAAAGATATTATATCAAGATCCAGACCAGATCTTATTACAGACACAGTTAGAAACACTTGTATGTGGTAGACCGACTGGTGACTCCTTCAATGGTTGCTTGCAATTTTATAGTTAGAATCAGAGAATCACAGAATATTGGAAGGTGTAGAGTCCAACTCTTCCATGAATGGCCCCTACAAGGATCAAACCTACAACCTTGGTGTTGTAGCACCATGCTTTAACCAGTTAAAGCACCATGCTTTAACCAACTGAGCTAATCTCAGGATAAATAATCACTGAGAAATATGTGGCAAACATTTGGGGAAAAAACCCCATACAATGAAATGGGATGTTACTGTTATTTAGAAACTTATCCCAAGAGTACCCCAGGCACAAGTTGAGTAATGTTGTCTGCTGTTATCTGTGTTGGTATAAATTGATTCTAATGCTTGTATCTGCAGAAAAGCAGCAGAATATTCCCTGTGAGCAAGAGAGGAATCTCTGGGCATTTTTCTCTTCTTCAGTGTGGTGTATTTTCTGAGAAGGAAAATTCAAAAAGTAGTACTGTCATGAATATTTGCCAAACTGTCAATGTTGACCTAAGACTAATTTCCCAAATGTCATTAGCTGAATCAAAACCACTGAATTTATTCTATATATCTTGGGAAAGGAATGTAAGATAGTATCAACAACCATTGTTCTCGAAATGTCATACAGATTTAAAACCAGAACCATGAGTACAGATATATGTATCTTCTATGCTCAGTTTCCACTAACATTTAACTGAATAAAAATTTTTTCATTTGTGTTAAGGGAAGGAAAAGGAGAATTATCAGAGAGAATACATTCTAAATTGTCTGATCCCTGTATTTTTCATTCAAATCCTGACTCTTGATGTTGCTGTTCATTTAAACAGAAACAGAGCTTTAAGTTTCTGCTAAAATTTACTGGGAGCTGTGTGCCTAAAAATACCCTTAGAATCTCTATCCTACTTCTCAATTACACTTGGAGGTGCCAAGATGTTTCTATACTACGTGAAGCGTGTGCAGAATTCTGTGATGCTAATATTTAACTGTAGATTTATTAGGACACTCAATATATGTGCATTTTTACTATCTGAAACAAATAAATATATTTGCAATAATTGCTTTGAATGAATGAAGTTATTGGGAAAAAAAAAATCCAGCAAGAAATTCCATATCATATCATAGAAGCATGGAACAGTTTCGGTTGAAAAGGAGATTAAAGATCATCTACTTCACCCCCCTCTACCATGGGCAGACACCTATATCAAGAATAGGTAGCTCAAAGCCCCATGCAACCTGACCTTGAACACCTCCAGGGATGGAGCATTCACAGCTTCTCTGGACAACCTGTTGCAGAGCCTCACTACCCTCACTGCAAAGAATGTTTTCCTAATACCTAATTTAATCAGCTTCTTTCAGTTTAAAGCTATTTCTCCTTGGCTTATCACTACATGCCCTTGTAAAAAGTCCTTCTCCAGCTCTCTTGTGGTCTCCTTTAGGTGCTGGAAGGTGCTCTAAAATCTGCCTAAAACCTTTTCTTCTCCAATCTGAACAATCCCAGCTGTCTCAGCCTGTCATCACATGAGAGGTGCTCCAACCCTGCTTTGATCATCCTCGTGTCTCTCCTCTGAACTCACTGCTTGCAGGTCCATGTCCTTCATGTGCTGGAGGCCCCAGAGCTGGATGCAGTGCTCTAGGTGGAGTCTCATGGGAGCAGAGTAGAGGTGCAGAATCAGTCAGCCCCCCAAACCTGCTGGCCACACTGCTTTTGATGAGAAGTGAAGATAAGATTGTCTTTCTGGCTGTAAGTGCACAGTGCCAGCTAATGTTGAGCTTCTTATCCACCAAAACCCCCAAATTGTTGGAAGTTATCATCAGCACATTCCACGACCATCTAGAATTGCCCATACTTTCTAGGATTGCTGTGTTGTCTCTCCAACAGATGTCAGAGCAGTTAAAGGCCCCCATGAAGACCAGAGCTGGTGAATTTAGGTCTGCTCCTACCTGTTTACAGAGGCCTCATCCACTTGGTCTTCCTGGTCAGGTGGCCTTTAGCAGGTCCCCACTGCTCCCTGTCCATGTCCTCCCTTTAATCCTGACCCATAAGCTCTTGGTTGTTTCCTCATCCATGCTCAGGCAGAGCTCCATGCACTCCAGCTGGTCACTGACATAGAGGGCATCACTGCCTCCTCATCTCTCCTGCCTGTCCTTTCTAAAAAGCCTGCATCAATGAAAAAGGGCTGATCTTCTAAAATTTATAATTAAAATATCTTTTTCAATGCTAATTTATATAAATATAATCAATTCAATACAAATCAACTGTAAAATTTTAAGGACTGTATATCACAGTAATTCTGGTGGAATAGATTTTACATGAATAAACCACCTGGAATCTGACACAGGTTTGGTGAGCCTGGAAATAACAAAGGAAAGAAGAGGAATATAACACTGGGATTATTATCAGGATGAAGTGAGTCTCTGAAAGAAATAATTTTCTTGTTGGAAAGGAAAAGGATAAACAAAAACTTGTTTTATATTGCATTTATTTTATGATAAGCAATAGCAAAGACACTATCTAGATGACAAGGTGATAGAGTGTGACCTTCAGACTTAGCAACAGCAGCCAATTTCAGTCTCTTTCAGGCAGTTTATAGACTCGCAGATCATGTAAATTGATAAGTGCCTCTGGAGGTCATCCAATCCAACTTCCTGCTTGAAGCAGCCTCAGTGAATCAGATAGCTCAGGACATTGCTCAGCTGAGTTTTGAGTACCTCCAATGATAAATTCCACAGTGCCTCTGGGCAGCCTGCTCCAATATTTTGCTGTTCACATGGTAATGTCTTCCTTATATCTAAGGGGAATCTTCCTGGCTCAGAATTGTGGGTTTTACCTTTTCTCCTGTTACTCTGTGCCTTCAAGAAAAGTCCAGCTCCATTTCCTGTGCACTTTCATTATGTAGATGAATACAGCAATAAACAAAACAAATTATCTTGCCTCCTATGATCTTGTGTGTGTGCCAGCCACCCAGAGCACAAGTATCTTGATCCTTACCCAGGTATTGCAGCACGTGACACGGAAGCACATGCTTTAAGATGACTTTAAGTCTGGAGAAACCTGAACAGAACTTTGGGTTCACATCCTGTTCCCTAAAAAGGACTGCTTGGCTACCAGCATGCAGAGGGTGCCAGCCATACATTGGCAGAGAATTCACACTAAATAAAAAAGGTACAGATTAAACATAGTGCAGATCTGCAGATCAGCTTGTGCATGCAATGAACAGTTGTCTAGGATTTCTTGGAGCCATGCAGCACATTCAAAATTATTGCTGCTGTAAATGGGTTGTTTGGCATTGAGAAATCCTGGGCAGACAGACCGTATCAAGCAGGATCAATGAGACAGTTAAATCCACTCAGTTCCACTTCACTATGTCTTCATCTGCCACCTATCATTGCTGTGGATGATTAAAGCTGAAAGGAGAAATGCAACACAATATCACATGATTTACAGTTGTTTTTATTTCTATGCAGAAGCTTCATCTGAATTACATCCTTCTGGATAAGTGTATTTTCTGATGGAATTTATCCATATTAGCTTTATATGCTGACATTTGAATATTGGTTGCTTTAGTATCATAAAAACTTGTTGCTTTAGTATCATAAGAACTTGTTTATTTTATGCATAACAGTCAGAGAATGGACACTATAGCATCACATGTAATACTGGAAAAATAAATTTTATAGGCAATATATGGGCACATAAAGTTTCCAAGTTGAACAGTTTTTCACCTGTAATTCAAGCACCTGTTTTATAGCTACCCATTGTGATTTTATTTACATTATAAATTTTCAAATCACAGTTAAGCCCATAGATAACACTCAACATTGATCATTCAAGCACAGACTGATCACATATCAAAGAAACAGAACCTTCAGAGTGGAGACAAATGTTCCATATAAGCAGTGTTGAAATAAATCATATAATGGAATAATATAAGCATATTCTATCCTGTGGAACAAGAGAAAGAGAATTACTGTGCATTTTTTATAAAGTGGCAAAAATTGCGATGATGAGGAACTTACATAAAGCCTTTGAATGACAGCAATAGATATGACTACTTCAATTTTCTGTTATTTATACACACACACACACACACACACACACATAAAAACAGCTATTGCTACAATAATGTCTGTATCCTGTTCTGGTGTTTATTGTCATTTGTTTCCTGTGATACCCTTTGTATCCCACATGAGCAACTTCATGTTATTTCTTTGTCTGTGCTCTTTTACATGGTCTAGAGGTGAAGTCATGTCACCAACAGGTACCTTGCTCTTATTCAAAACAGGAGTCATATCTACCCAAGAGGAACATTTCAGGTGCACTTCTTCCAGCTCTCCTGAGCATGGCCACCTGGGCAGTAGAAGTAGTGGCAAGTTCAGCCAGCAAGTTTTTCCTTTCCAGAGGAATGATGTTAATCCTGTTGGTTCCTTCCTCCAGTTATAATCTAAAATACCTGCAGCCTTTTTTTTTTCCAATGTACTTTTAGTGAAAATACTGGGTTGGTTTTTTGATTTAGGTTTTTATTTTTCACTATTCTCCCCCTAATGAAGCCTAATATTTATCATATTTTTCTGGCCAGCACTGAACATTGAGCTAGCATTTCAAGAGAATTACCAATTACAAAGCCAAGGTTTCATTCCTGGGTTTGCAGGACCATCACTGTGTGGATGAAGTTTACTCCTTTCTTCCCCATTCACTCTGGTTTGCATTTAACCTCCATTAAATTATACTATCAGATACTCAAAGATCCTGTCCTCAGTTATTCCCAGGAAATAGAATAAATTCCTTCTCCGTATTATCTGTGAATCCATTCAATGGTGCATGTTATGCTTTTCTTCATCAGGTGTAAAGGGAGCTTAAAATGGATAGATTAGACTTAGGAAATTTTATTTTAATAAAATTCTGTATCTTCATAAGGTTTCTCTTTTCAAAATTCAAGAAATTAGAAATTCAGCTTTGTGAAATAGTCCATTTCAAGCCTAAAATATGCTCAGCTTTCATTAGCATTTAGTTTAATATTTGAGTTTAATATTTGTGACTACACTGAAACTATCACCTAAGAGCAAAGTAGAAAGGCTGCCAGCACTTTGTCTTCAGCATTATGTTTAATGTCTGTTCTAGATACATACTTTCAAAATAAAAGAAGTTTTGTAATTTTAATTATTTCGGGAGAGTACCTTCTACTTTCACTCTGTGAGGTGTCGTTTTCTTTTATTTTTTAAAAGCTCTGTCTAGAGTTGTGCTATGGCTTTGCCATGTTAGACCACATTAACCAAGCTGAAGATGCTTTTGGAGCACTTTTTCAGTGGCTAGGGTCCATGTGGATTATTTTCAGGGTATCCAATCAGAGACTCTGTGCCCTTCCAGCTAACCAAATCAGGTGCTTAGAGAATGACTGACAGAAAGGCTGAAGAGGGAGGAGGTTTTTCTGCAAGTACAAGCACAAAATCTTTCTATCATAGTTTTCTATCATAGAATAATAGAGAAGCTTTTAGGGAGCTTATAACACATACTTCTGAAGAAAAAAGATACCCCAAAGTTCACTTGTTTAGAAATTAAGATTGTCTTTCCAAACAGTCTTGTGCTGAGAGGAATTCTTATTTCTCTCAAGACCAAATTCACACTGTGTATCATCTGCCTGTCAGCTTGCTTTCTGGTTCATCCCACAAATACTCAAATAGTCAACTGTAATCAAAGCATTGCCAAAGACATCAAAACTGCAAAAATTCTCAGAGGAAACCTTTCAGGCTACATGGCTGAGCTTCCATTCAGACTTTGCCACAGCTGTCTGCGCCTTGGGAAGAGGATGTGATTGTTCCAGCTATGATTAAATAAAAATTAATTTAATTACTTCATAATTTATTATGAAAGCAGAGGAAAAAAACTGGTATATATGAGACTTGGATACATTTATTAACACATTTCATGAAGATTTGTACCTTCCAGCATAACAGTTACATCCTGGGTGTGCAGGCACAAAGTCTATAGCCAGTCAAAATTCAGGGTCCTCAATCACTCATATAAAACTATCAAAATGCCTACATACTTTCGCTAATGAGAAAATTACAACTTATTCAGAAGTTTGGCCTAAATTACTATTTTAGTTGCATATTAGATTAATTCTCTTTCTCTTGCCAACTTTGTTCTTGATAAGGAAAAGGTAGTAGATTGCCAGAACCTGGTGAACTTGTCTGTGAGGGGCTGCTGAAGAAACTGAAATCCCGTGAGAGATTTCATGCTCTTCTGGCAGAGAGTAGCTGAGCATTTCACTGTTATTACCAGACTCTTAGGGTTGAGCAGAACTTTAAGACAAATATGTACTTTTTTCTTTGGTTTAACTAGAGCAAATTTACCATTTGCCAGGTTGATTTACTGGAAAAATTACACTTATTATTATTTGTGTGATACTTTCCATCAGTTAAATTTAAGAATTTTAAAAGAGAGAAACTGGATATCTCTGAGATGTTGTAGGGTTACAGTGTGGATTTGTGAACATTGAATTGCTCTGAGATTACACAGAAATCTCCATTGGCCCTAATTCTGTGCCTAAAACATCTGGTTGGTAAAAGGCACAGGATGAATTATTCTGACAAAAGACTTCCATTAGCCATTTTAGGATCCTGAAATGCATGTGGAATGGCAGGTGTTGGTGGTGAATTACACATGCTGAAGATTCCCTTTATCCCAAAAGGAAGAGCAGAAAAGGGCTGTGTTCAGAAGTCACACTTCTTTCATCAGGTGGCCATAACACAAATTTCCTGTTCCTGGTCTTTTTGTAAGCAACTGAGAAAGATGAAAGGAAGCTCATAAATCTTTTGCCTTTTTACCTTGCAACAACTTAAGGGCTCTGAGTAAGAACCTCAGGTTGAACCAAGTTGCTTCTTTAACACATGCTGCTCAAGTAAAGGAGAAGATTATATGTATGTGGTTTTGTTGGTGCAATTGCTGTGGAGGACAATTAGACTTTTAACCCTTAAATACAATATCTGTATGTTGCTGCATGCAGGCATAAAGTAAATAGTATTACACTGATCTCATTTAAAAACTGTCATGTCTCCAGGCTTTACAGCACCAGTAAAACTTCAGCCAGCAGCGAAGTAGTAATGCTGAGAGAGATAGACAAGCCTAATGCATTGTTTTACATATTTTGTGTTCATACATCAAATACTTTCTCTGTTGAAGTTTTGGCTCTTTGGCCTTAACAGTCTTTTTCTGTCTTTCTTTGCTGGTATGAGTATATTGAAGCTTTATTTTTTCTGCTTGTGTACCTTCCTGGCCAGACTGTGCAACAGAGAGTACTTGCAGATTGTCTGCATTTGATAGAAGAAAAACAGGAAGTTACATATAGAAAATAATATTTTTAATATGATGTATAGGTGTTTTCACTTTCAGCTGAAGCATGTTAAACTGGCTTACTGAAAATAAACATGCAGAGAAAGAAATAGCACATCTCTGTCTTAATTACTGTAGAAAGAACTGAACAGCTAAGAAAGCTGTGAGTTATTTCTCCACATAGTGAAACTGTGGTACAATAACTGACAAATGATTCTTTGCATTGTTGTCTAAATTCACTGTCAAATAGGTTGATGTGAGTTGAAGCCTCTGAGCTCACTTTTAAATATTTTAAGAGAATGTTGTGTAAAAGCTCAAAACTAGAGAATTTATCACAATATCTGGCAGAGAATGACTGTTAGTGCTCTGAAAGCAAATAAAATATCTTGATGGTTGTATATGCAATATGCAGACATTTTCAGGGAAAAGCAAGTTCAAAATCTTACTGAATTTTATGTCTTCCATTTCTTAGTCTTATCTTTCTGGTTTGTATTCTAGAATACTTATTTGTTGCTGGTAAATAGCTCTGCTCATATTCTGCTGATTTCACTATCAAGGATTTATACTGTGCAACTCACAACAGAGCAAAGATTCATTGTTTTCCTTTTATACCACTCATTTGGACACATGTCCCAAACTTTGCAGTGTAAATGTTATTAGCATTTTAACTTGAGCATGTGTGTTGGTTTTGGTTGACAGAGAGCTAATGAAGATACCTTGGAGATGGTTAATGGATAAAACCAATGGATTAAACTAGGATAAAACCAGCAATTAGATTATTCAAAATAATTTAAAACAGTTTTTCTTACAAAGGAATTGCATTTGGCATTTAATTTTTAAAGAGTTAAAATTCTTCTAAAAAAGCATCGTCATACTTAGATCACAGTAGAGGACTAAAATATTATAAAGCTGGTGTCTGGATTATATTTCTGAATAAGTAAAGTAACAGTTCTGAAGGAACCACTAGATGCAGCTGTTTGGATTTTAAAATCTTTAGGTTGCTTCAGATTTTTCATACGTATATTTACCTCATTTATCATAATTGGTTCTTAAGCCACTGGGTACTACAATATATAAAAAGGGACAGCTAGGATTCATGCAGGATTTTCTGTTTTGTTTTGTTGTGCTATTGTTATTTTAAATGTCTTTGAGAAAAAAAAAGTATTTTTCTTCATAATGCAATAATTGAGAGCATCCTCATATTTTTAGAATTAGTTAACATGTAAACATGAGAGCTGTATGAGAATATTTCTGGGTGAAAATTATCAGTGCTGAAAGAGGCTGGCAATGTAAACATGATATTTACATACCTGTATCCCAATACACATAGGAAATGGCAGGAAAGTGTAAATTAAAGGAAGGTAGAGAGGCAATATGTGAAACTGTCAGGTAATCATATAAATCTCAGTAGAGTTTTATGAATAAACAATTAAAAAAACTAATGAAAATTTGCCATTTGCAGTTTCGTGAAAGATGCATTTTAGAAATGGCAGCATTTCAACAGTGTGGTGTAACCTTACAGTGTATACTCACTATCTTAGAAGGCCAATAAATGCTAGGACATATAAAAGAAAATACTGCAGTATAGTCTTAGCATGCCATTGAATCAGTAGTAATATTGTGGCTTTAATACTTCCCTAATAGGTTGCTTTTTCTTCCCCAGCTTGAAGACATATGCTCAAACAATAGCATTTCTGTGATTTTTTTTATGAGAAGGGTGATATTAAGCATTCAACTAGATGGTGGCTTCCATTCTCAAAATATTCTATGACCATGTTTTAAGATGAGTCCTACTAAGCAGCAAATGTTATGCAGATATTTTTGTGTGGAAAATTTAACAAACACTGGTAATAAGCAAATATGGTGAAGTATGCATCCTTTTCCTTCAAATTTGCTAAGAAATTTGAAAATACATAATTCATAGTTATCTGTTTTCAGATTTGTACTTGTCGTAATGACCTAAACAGCAAACTTCTGCTTGTTTTAAAATCTTAGTGGCTTCTCTGAGTTGGGGAAGTTTTCACCCATAGCTGTAGAACAGGCAGAGAAGAATATAGATAATAAATAGATATAGAGAGATGTAAAGAAAATCTGCAACACTGGAAGCAAATTTGAGAGACTGGCTACATTTAATGCTTTGTGAGACAGGTAAGAGAAAGCGAAAGCTCATTTTAAATATTGTAAGATAAACATGACAGTAATGCAACTTCATCTTGTTACATCTTGGACTGAAACATAATCAAAGAAACAATTTTTCACTTCAGCTCTGTTTATTTTTTAGATAATCATTTCAGAGATCACTTGAGTGGTAACAAAGGGGACACAAGGAACAGTGAGGTAAAAAACAATTGTATGCTCTTTTTAGAGACTTAAATATGCATTGCTTTTACTTTGAATAAGAAAATATTTGAGAAATACCTATGAAGGGGCACTTTGTATGAAAAATCTCCAGGGAGAGCAGGGGAAAGAAGAAGAAAAAGAAAAAAAAATAAAAAGGAGCCTGACAGATGGTCTACATTATATTCCTTTCTTAGCAGTATTGTTCCAATGGTCTGCTAAAATATTGCCACACCTAAATTCTGCCATTAATATTATTTGCTTTTTTTCTCCTCTGAAGACAAGTAATTTGAGGACAGAAAATGATGCAACTGGCAGACATATAGGAAATGGCAAATACCAGTGCTGTGGTGTAAGCACAACCAGGTGTCTTGCAAAATTCAGTGCAGTTAAGTTACCATTTGTTTTGATTTGGCTGCAGAATAAGCAGCATAATGCAAAGTCCACTTATGAGCTATAAATATGGCAACAAACATGCACTACTGAGTTAGAGAGGATCCATCTTTTTAATTTATACATTTAAAAGTTAGACAATAAAGGCTACAGCAGTAGAGAAAAATGGGAACCTTTGTGAGGTGATCCATCTCATCCTAAAGTGTCTGGATCAAGCAGCATTTGTACTTCAGAGCACAAAGGGATCCAAGGGTGCCTAGTTGAAATTCAGATGTTTCACTTTTGAATACCTAAGGATAGCTGAGGTTATTTCTATCTCTTATATATTCAGTAGGAAAAAGCTGTCACACGGCAAAAATGGTATACAGTCAGATAGGTAAATCTCTTCACTTTTCAGAAGAAAAAGAGATTAGCTAAAGTACCAGGAATTTTATGGTAGTATGTTAGAACAATACAATTTTCATTTTGACCTTGCAGGTATAATATGTGTATTCAGTGTACAAGGTAATATTTTTTTTCATTTGT
Source organism: Lichenostomus cassidix (assembly GCF_008360975.1). Classification (NCBI taxonomy): domain Eukaryota; kingdom Metazoa; phylum Chordata; class Aves; order Passeriformes; family Meliphagidae; genus Lichenostomus; species Lichenostomus cassidix. The sequence goes on along the minus strand of NC_139483.1, from coordinate 93,562,881 downwards.
TATTTTATTTAAATGGCACCGTATGTGCTTTAAGATTTAAACTGTTACAGTTTGGGCTTCACTAACATTCTACGGTGCTTTACACTGGGTCTCAGATAAAGCATTAGTTGTCCTTGGAAGAATCCTCCTCTTACTTCCAAAAAACAATAGTTATTTCCATTAACTATTTTTTAAGCGTCAGCTTATGTACATATTTACAGTCATAATAATGAATTTTGTAACCTTTAGTGGCCACTTTTTTTGATTTTGTGAGTACATGCTGTACATGCAATGTTTTCCTTCAGTTGGAAGAGAGCTTTTTACCAACCAAACTTTTACACAAGAAGAAGGTATTTGTTTGGAGGTGTGAAGTCCAAAACCAGACATTGTGCCCCAGATGTGAAGCCATTATGACTAGTGGTGAACAACACATTCTTATTTCTATGATTGGTAACACAATTCTTTTCAGCTGAACTTACCACTAAGTGTACCACAATGCTGTCTCACATGTGGTCTAAGAAGTGAAGTGAAACCATCAATCTAGGACACCAAAAAATGGCTAAAAATTGTTCGGTGCTCACCTATGGTGGTTGAAACTGTGTCAAAAGTTGAAAGTACAATGTATCCAATTATGTATCCCTTGAGACATTTGAGTGACTGCTGTTATTTTGACAGACAAATGTATTTCACATATTATGTTTCAGTCACAAAGACTTCACAGCAATCAAAAAGCCTCTCATTGTTTTGGAGTTTGTAACATTGTTAGCAAAGGTAAGAGTTTGGAAAGGAAGGATGATCACATCTAAAGAACAAAAATGTCTCATACATATAAATAAAAACATGGTCAGTTAAGATAATGATTGGACCATGTTTTAAATTACTTATGAGTATTTTCCACATCAAAGCCAAATGGTGTGATTGACAATAAAAGATTAAAGGATTAAAAGAAAATATCCCAGTTCTATAGAATAACTATAGGATTTAAAGGAATTCAGAAAGGATATTTCACAAAGGATAAAGCATCAAACCTAAGAAAGCTAAACACAAGAAATAGAGAAAAATCTGTTAAAAATGTATTCCGGGGAGGAAAGATCAAAACATTGTCTCTTTGCACCTTGTCAGGAAGGGCTTGATTGAGTTATACACAGTGGGTACATAGGAATTTGTTTTCTAGAGAATAATACTTTGAGCAGTATGTATTAAAAGAAACCCTTTCAACCTTAAACATCACAGCATTACCTTTATAATTGACATCCATGCTCATTGAGAGAATGTGGAGGAAAGAGAAAAACAACCTCCAACTCCTTTTTAATTTCAGATGTTTTTGTAGCCTTTGATTATTATGCAGATTCTCTGAATTAGGATTTGCTGTAGTTTTATGTTAATCTGTCAAAGCAAAATATTTTGTTTACTAAGTATTTTAATCAAGATAGCAGATCAAAATAATTATTATTATTTAGGTTTCAAGATTTTCTCTAGGATTTTCTTTTATAGAGACTTTATAGGAAGGTTCTGTATACAGCTGTAGTTTGATCACCTAGGAACAGCATTAATATAAAAATTATTAAACCCTTATTATGGCAGTGAATACAGCAGAATTGAAGCAGTCAAGAGCTGTGCTGATTCCCCATGCCTTATAAAAGATGGCAAATCTTAAAAGAAAAACTCCTCCCAAAATGGGGACACGAAAACTTAGGTCTTCTCTTGTTAGAAGTGGGTTTTTTCTTGTCAAGATTTTGCATGGAGGGTGACTCCCTTCACCTTGACAAAAAGCCACTTCTAACCCTCCACCCACTCCGAGGCAAAAAGAATAAACTAAAAAGAAAAAAGAGACCCCCGTACTAAGCCGACCCGGCCTCCACGAGCTCCCCTGACACAGGAGCTTTCCAGCAGGCTTACCAAGCACGGAGAATCAACAAAAAGCTCTCGGGATGGTCCACCGCCATTCGGCCGACTTCCTTGAAAAGTGCGACTTTCTTTCAAAGGCTACCAGCTGGCCCTTCAGTCCATTCACTGAGATGAGAGCTTCTCTTCAGGGAAATGGCTTCCCAACAGTAACTTCTCCCCTGCCACAGTGGCTGCAGGGGGATGCTCTCCAGGGCAGCTTCTGCCCCACACTGGGCACCATTTGTTGCGGTTAGAGGGATAGTAAAGCAGACCTTACAGGAGAGTGTCTCTGCCCAGCCCAGTTCAGCATCTCAGTGCACCAAACCCTCCGTCCCAGGCCCAGACACTGTGCTCTCATCAGCTGGGGAGCCACAGGCTAGCTCTGCTTTCATCTGCTCTTCACAGGCGGTGGAAAGGAGGCGAGAAGGGTCTATGCATAGCGACCACTGGAGTTACTTAATCACATGGTCACCAGATGGTCACAGAGGCAGAAGACCTCATGCAAAGACCTTGTGGATTCATGTCCATGCACATGCATAGACAATCATCATTGCAGAAGGTGAGGGGTTTTCTAGAGAGACGGGGGGGTGGGGACAGCACATGGCCCAGTGATTTCTGGGCACAGGGGAGGTACATGGACGGAGTTAGGGTACAGGAACCAATAGGGAAAACCCAAAGGAGTGGCCAGGAGCAGGGGTGGGGAAAACAGGACAATGTAAGAAAGGTTCACATTAAGGAAGGGGTGTGATGCAGTTTGTATCACAACACTCTTCCTGTATCGAAAGGCTGAGGAAGTTTGGGTGGTTCAGTCTTCAGAAGAGAAGGCTTCAGGGGTGCATTATTGTGGCCTTTTGAAACATAAAAGAGGCTTATAAGAAAGATAAAGAGGGACTTTTTATCAAGGCCTGTAGCAACAGAACAGAAGGCACAGGTTTTAAACTGGAAGAGGATAGATGAGATATTGAGGAAGCAGTTCTTTAAGATGATGATGGTGAGCCACTGGAATGGGCTGTCCAGAGAAGGTGTGGATTCCCCATCCCTGGAAGTGTTCAAGGTCAGATTGGGTGGAGCTTTGAGCCTCCTGATGTAGTGAAAGATGTCCCTGCCTGTGGCAGGGTGTTGGACTAGATGATCTTTGAAAGCTCCTTCCAGTCCAAATCATTCTATGGTACTATGTGATAAACCACAGCCAATGTTCACTATTTTTTTATTTTAGCTACAAATCTTACTCAGTTCTTGTCTAACCTCTTGCAACTCATTGTCTTGTAGGAAATTTCCATGTTCTCCACCACAACAGGAAAGGGATGGGCATTACTTCCAAAATTCTGACGGCCATACTGTTGTAAGGCTGAAAAATTATAAGGAAAAAGGATATCTAGCAATGTGGGGTTTTAGGATTCCATGTGCTCTCTTTGTTTCCCTGCTCTGTATACTATTGGTTCATTTTGAAATATGCTCTGCTGTACCTGAAAACCTATTGGTGTGTACCTTTTTGCCAATCTTCCCTTCCTTCTCCTGGGACTGGCTCTTAGAGAGCCAGCCCTGCCGCCTTCCTTTCCCCTCAAAAGCCAGTGCCTGGGTCTGAGAGAGGTCTCCTCTCTGAGCTGGCAGCCCTTACCCTGTCCCTGCCTTTCCTCCCCCCTACTCCTCCCCTGCAACCCCTCTCCCCGTTACCCCAAATAAACCTCCCTGCCAGAACAGAGATGGAGTCCAGGTTTGTTCCTTCATCTTACTTCGTTTCCTGCTAGAATTTCTGTGGTTTAGAGACGTGCTCTATGCCGCGGGACCCTGTGGGCCGGGCGGCCCAGATCCGGTGGGATTACATGGACCAGGGACCCCGGACCGGGGGGAGCCGGCTCATGCAGCCCCTCTGGCCCCTGCTACATCAAGGATGCACATCAGACATTTTAGCATAATCTTTGTCTATAACTATAAAAATCAGAAGAGTAGCTGCCTATTCTTTTTTTGGTTTTTTTGTCATCTGTTATTAAAACAGACACAGGATATACTAGTAGCTGTCTGTAAAACCACATGAGTATTCCCAAGGGACTATTGCAGTATCCAAGTTGTATCACCCAAATGTTAGGATAAACATGACAAAACTCTTCCCAGGGGTGCATTTTCCATAATGAATACTGCATTAGACACAATACAAAGAAGACAAAGAGGAGACAAGTAAATCAGAAGGTTTGGGGTTTGGTAGGTTTATTGTTTTTTTCTTCTTGTTGTTGCTGTTGTTGTTGACCCACAATGAGCCAATTAAAATCACTTCTTTTCTAGATTAAGTTGTACAGTCTAAACCTGCATAAAAACCTGATTAAAGAGCCTATAAAACAGACATCTTGGATGACTGGAAGCAAATATTAAGTTCTGTTCTGTGCATGGCAGGACAATTTGCAGAATCTAACAGGGGAAAACACTTTATTTTAAATGGTTTTACCTATATTACAGTTTTCATTAAAACAGGATGTAAACAAGCTACTGAAAGACTTAACTAACTAGGGATTCTGTTATTTGTGCAATAGATCTAGGATGAGCTCCTTTAATATCAATAGAGACAGCTGTTGGAAGCAATACTGACATTGATAACATACAGAGAGTTCGATGTGAGCCTCTGAAAATGACATCTTCCTGCTGACAAAAGAAGACATCCAGGCTACTGGTTGAGATGCAATCAATAACTGAACACTACATGAGATGAATCTTATAATTAAAATGTTGTTTATAAAGTTAAGACAAAACATTTTAGGACTCTTGCCAGATTAGGGTCTGAAAACTATTTGGTTACTTCTACGCATTAGTTAATGCTGAAATAATGTAGCTTTAATGCCTGACCTGATGAGTAAGGTATTCCAGCATACTAAGCATCTATATAACCGGAGAGATGTTACAAAAAATATTAAATTGCTTCTAGAAAAACAAATGGGAAAAAAAAAATCTGTTTTCCCTAAATCAAATGTCTTTTATTCCTGACAGTGCAAAGAATCAGCAGTAGTAAGTCAGAGGCTCTACAGGGCTAGGATGCTTACATGATTTTAACAATAAGAAGCGTTAAATTTTGAAACACTTTTGTTCCTGTTGTAGAGAAACCATGTTCTGTACGTCTGAACTTAATAAGGAAAAAAGGAAATAATTTGTACATATTTTTTCGAATGATCCTGCTTTAGACTTGAAGGGAAAGTGTGGAATGCTTGCCTTGCCTGCTCACCTTTGAGTCATGACACTGCGGCAGAAATTCTAGATACACAGTAACTCAAGATTGCCTGCACTGCCTAGGTACCATTTGGTTTAACTGTTGCAAGCAAAGCAAATTGACTGTGCTACATCAGGTTTAGGAAAGAAAATACAATGAAATAACACCCGTGAGGATGCTAGGATTTATTATTTTGAGTTTACCATCAATGTTGTACTTCCCTTAGAGGAAACTATCTGAGATACACTCATTTGGGTAGATTAAAGTGCTGTACCAGCTCAGTGGGCATTCATGGCCTGGACAGACTAAAAAAGTTGAGCAACATTTGATGAAGATGAGAATACTTGCTGAGTCAACTATACTAATAAATATTCAGCTACAACAGAATCACAGAATAACCCAAGCTGGATCATCAAGTGCAACTCCTGGCACTGCACAACACCATCCCCAAGAGTCACACCATGTGCCTGAGAGCATTGTCTGAACACTTATTGAACTCCTTTAGGCTTGGTGCTGTGACCACTTCCCTGGAGAGCCTGTTCACTGCCCAAACACCCGCTGGGTGAAGAACCTTTTTCTAATATCCGGGCTCAACCTCCCCTGACACAACTCCAGGCCATTCCCTTGGGTCCTGTCCCTGGTCACCAAAGAGAAGAGATCAGTGTCTGCCCCTCCTCTTTCCCTCATGAGGAAGTTTTAGAGTGCAATGAGGTCTCCCCTCAGTCTCCTCTTTTCCAGGCTGAGCAGATCAAGTGACCTGAGCTGCTCCTCACACAGCTTCCCCTCAAGGTCCTTCACCATCTTTGTAGGTCTCTTTTGGATACTCTCTAATAGCTTAGTGTCTTCCTTACACTGTGTCACCCCAAACTGCCCCCAGCACCCGAGGTGAGGCTGCCCCAGGTCAGAGCAGAGCAGGACAATCTCCTCCCTTGCCCAGCTGGCAATGCTGTGCCTGATGCCCCCAGGACAGGACCCTCCTGACTGCCAGGGCACTGCTGACTCATGTTCAACTTGTCATCAACCAGGACCCTGACCAGCCACCAAATCTCTCCATTATTTTTTGACAACAAACAGCTTGAGAATTTGAGGGATTCATAAATATTGTTTTTGTTTGACAACTCCTGACGCAAGTAAACTGATCATATCTATTAAAATAAATAAAATTATGCTAAATTATTTCTTCAAGATAAGGAAATTTTCATAGCTGAAATTTACTTTATCCACAGTTGTTATTTCTCCTATTTTCTGTAATAAAACTGAATATGCAACTTTAAGAGTTTCTTCTAAAATATGATTGAGAAATATAGAAGAACAAAACCACACATTTTCTCTTTGTTTTTATATTTATTGATTTTGAATAAATTTTCTTCATAAAGCATCATAAAGTATAAAAACCATCCACCTGCTACATTCTGTAATGATTCAATTTAAATTAAATTAATTTCAACATTTCAAAAGACCTACTAGATTAGAAATCAGCCTTTTTTTCCTCTAGTGATGCGGAAATACACTAATCCTGATAGATTCACTGAAAACAACAACTACAACAAAAATCTCCAACTTCCTGTTTCATCTATAAAGGATATAGAGAAGCCTCTTATAACAAACAAAGCTCCAAATTAAAACAATAAAAATAATAACTATATTATTTTAATTTTAAGCCTAAACTTACATCTGTCAATTACAAATAACCTATTTTATCAAAACTATTTATATGTATATTGGGAGAAGATATCAAAGCTCCACTGAATTGTATTGATTATTAAGTATTGTATTGATTATTAAGTATTGATTAAATACTTAGAGAAATAGAGATTATTAGATTCGCTGCTATGATATGCGTTTAAATCCATTATGTAACAAACTTCAGATCTATACTTGCATATTTCTAGTTTTATGGGACTCTTACTTGGAGACATCATTATGACAACACCAAATCAATTAGGTCTTATCCTAACTCACTAACAGACTTGTCTGAGAAATGGTCTCTTATTACTTGATTTCCATGGAAATGACTAGAAGTCATGAAGATGACCTTAAGGAATTATTTTCTGGAGTTTTCTTTTTTTTTTGAGAATAACAATGATTATTAATGTAAACCAGAGGATATTCATAGGGAATGACTGTCATTTCTACTGCTAAGGCTTCCTAAGTTACAAGTGAAACAGCTACTGACATCAAGATCTTTAAAAAGAAGTTAAAATTCTCCATGAGCCATTACCATGATATATGAACTAGTAGAATTGCAGTGTACCCTGATGGTAGGTATGCATTTCTGATGATTTCTTGCTGTGCCTTTCTTCAAAGGGGCAAAGAAATTGGGACATTTTGAATGAAAGACAAAGACAATTCTGTTGATTAGAAGTCATAGGGTGTCTCTCTCTCATGATATTTTATCAGTCCTAGCAATCAAGACTTCACACTATTGTGGAGAAAAAACAGTCCCAATGAAATTATGTCTTCTTACATGAGTAGAAAAATGTTTGCAGGCTAAATGGTTCCATAGATTGGGTGTTGAAATAACAGGATTTTTAACTTTGAGTCTTGTCATGGAAAATTAATTAAAGGAGCCAGAGGCTGCCATAAATTTTCCCTGCTGCCAAACTTAATGTAAAAAGACAAAAGCAGGTGATGCAAAGCTTTCTGGCCAGGAAAATTGTTACCAGCTCTTTGAGGACAGTTTTATTGTTCCCTTCTGTCTAAAGGCTGGGACACCAGGAAGAATAATGGCAAGGCTATCATTGAACTCACTGATTAAATGGGAAAAATGCCTGTGTTAACACTTCTACAAATATTGAGGATTTGAATCCATGTGGGGTTTTTTTTGTTTGGGGGTTTGGTATTTTTTAATGTTGAAAATCATGCTAGAGAAATCATTCAGCATAGATCTTTACTTTTCTAGAACTGCCAAGCTGCTCTTGCTTATTCTTCCCACCACAAAGTTATTTGTGAGGCTGCTTCAGATCATGCTGTTATTATAATTTTTTTCTTGAAGTGTTCAAATTTTGTTGAAGAATGCAATGACATTTTCATTTCATCTAAATATAATGACTAACAGTTAAAAACCCCTCTGTTTTGAAATGTTTCTGAAAGTTATGTCATGCTTGAAATGGGAAATAATCCAAGAAATTAACAATAACATAATTTACAGAAGAAATCAGTCTAAATAGGTCACAACTGCCGTTGCTGTCTTCATTATCTGTGAAGCTATAAAACTGATTAATGTACAAGTTTTTTTGCTTTTTATTGTTTTTAATTATTTTGGGTTCAAGGCATGCACATTGCAGTGCCTTCAAATATCACTTCAAAAGAACAAGTTGCAGTAAGATTTCTGGCATACTGGGCACTGTTCAATTTCTCTTTAGAACACATACAATGGCAACTTCAACAAGGTAACCTCTATTTTCATTACATATCCTGTAGGACAGGATGCTCGATTTGATAGCTGAATACATTAATCCAGCATGGCAAACCCAATGTTCCTAGATTCCTTCACAGGTTTTTTTTTATTGTTTTTGTTTTGTTTTTTTTGGTTTTTTGGTTTTGGTTTTTTTTTTGTTTGTTTGTTTTTTGGTTTTTTAATAATAGTTAAACTTCAATGTAAAAAGAAACTCCACAAGTGCCCTCAGTGAGGAGATGAAATTCTGAGACACAGCTGTTAAGAGGATCAATGTTGCAGCACTCTGCAGGTAATATCAAAGGAGATTTACAATAGAAGCACTATATTAGTTTTAATTACCTTTTTTAGTTTTTCTTGTTCACACAGGCAAATTTCTCAACAATTCTCCGTTGTGGAAGAGTAGAAGAGCTGCTTATGGCAAGAAAAAAGAGCTTGACTCAGCATTTTGTCCTTTTTTTCTTAAAAGATTACAGTATAGCCTGGGGTAGTGTTATAATGAGGCGTGTTACTGTTAAGGGAATAATGTAGCATCTCCTACCACTAAGTGTCAGGGGGTAAAGGTTATTTCTCATAACTGCTACCTATCAGGTACAGTTCTAGAACGAATTCCTGGATGTCCCATGACAAAACTACCTATTTGGTCTATAAACTAAAAACTTACTTTGCTTTGCAAGTATATTTCATGTTCCTATTAATCTTGTCAGATTATTTTGGCATTGAGCATCAAACACCACCTCATGGGTTTTTTTCCTCCACATGAGCATATGTCATGAAAGAAACCAATAATGGAAATAAAACAGGTATCATGAACAACAGATTTGTATGGACCTTTACCATTAAGTCCTGAAACAAAGGTGTGGGACTGATCATCCTGGTATTGGATCACCATAACCATTCCCAGGGTTTGTACATTTAAAAGGATCACAGAAAACCCCAAAAACATCCAAACCAAGAAACAGTCAAAGACGGAGATCAGAAGGCTTCAATTTTTCAGATTATCAGGATGAAAAATGACTTGATTAAAGAAAACTTTTTCACAAATCAGAAATATTTAACACTACAAGGGCAATAATTTATTGATAAAATCTGTAATAAGAATATTGAAGACAAAAAACCAAATTCAAATAAAAAAATAAGATGTTCAATTTAGTGTTATGGAACACTAGAACAGAATACCAAGGGGGATAGAAGAATCTTTGTAGGTTGATGCTGCAAGTTTGAAGTTTTAGTATTTTTCGAGGATACTCAGAGCTAATGGTTTTGGAAGCTAGAACATGGTCATAGGGTCACCTAGTTTGACTGTGTGCATATTATAGAGTGCATTATATTAAACCCTTTGGAAATGGCCATATTTTTAATGATAAAAATATTTCTAAAAAATATTTCTAGTGCTTATATAATCTGAAAGGAAAAAAAAATAGGACCTTAGGTGGCTATGGTTTGCCCTTCTACTGGCATGAGAGAAAATATATGCCATTTTATTGGCCTCTAGAAATTGCCCTAAGATAAATTTCTTCTAGATAAGGTATTAACAAGGCTGATAAACATGTGAAAGTTTTCCCTATGGAAGAAGGTTTAAGTGACACATCTCTTCAGCAAAGAATTTCCATTCTGAATGAAACGTAGGATGGAACAGCATCATATTGAGGAGCTGTCTTAAAAGATACCATACTGACACATCTGACTTTGGTGGAGGTTTTTCTTCTTCTCTTGCCACTAATCAGAGGAATGAGTATTTGATGAGCATGTTTATGTTCAAAATCTGGAAAATGCCTCAGAATAAACTTTATTCTGAATAACTGCAGATTAGGATTGTTAAATAGAGGAGGGAATGTCCATAGAGTGATTGAAGGAAAAAATAGCTGTGAAGTCTGTCTTGAGAATCAAATTTCTCTTTTTCTATTTTAAATATAATTAATAATCTAAAGTTATTTTACAATGAGGTTTTGTTCCATTTTAAGTTGGGTATCTTGAATCCTTGGTTCCAGCTCTATGAAAGTGTCATATTTAGCACACTATAGGCATGCACTGTTTTCTTTTCTGCTCTCAGAACAAACATAAAAGGATCATCCTTTGTTGGTCCTGAGCCATCACTAATTTTATTGCTCTGATCAAATTCCTTATCTATAAGAGAGGATTGATTGAAACTCTGTCTGTTGGCTGTAACTATTCCTGAACTCGAAAACTGACTGCAGTGATATTTAGATATTGTAAGGCTGTTTGAGCACCTCCAGCATGTGAACTAAAGCTTATGTGATTCAGGTTGAAGTCACAAAATATAAGCTATAAGCAGTTCTTTTCCCCCTATCCTATCACTGGTAGAGGTTTGAGAAACCAACACTCTTCCAGTGTGATTTGGTGGTTTGTAGCAGACAGCATCTAATATCTACTATGTTATATACTCCATGTATAATTCTAACATCATATGTTAGAATACACAAATATTGAAGATGGCTCCTGTGCTGTCAATGATTTGGAAATAGATAATGCCATATTTGACACAGAATATCTCTCCCAATCAGCTCTTTTTAAAGAGTTCATACAAAGAATCCTAGAACTGGAAGAAAACAAAGAATGTTCTGAATCAGAAAAGATCCACAAGGATCTCCTGGCCCTGCACAGGGGAGCCCCAAGAATCATACCTATGAATGGGCCTGAGAGCATTGTCCACATGCTTTTTTTTTTTTTTTTTAAATATTTTGGGGTTTTTGGGTTTTTTTTTGATCTTGTGCCTTTTAATGCCTCTCAATTTTGTTTTCATCACCTTGAATTTCTGCTAAGCATTTGTCCATATATTTAACACAAAACAAGTAATGGTTTGATTAGAGACAAGTTACTGGCTTCATTAAAGTGGAAACAGATGAAATCTAATGGTTTCTCATGCGCATAAGAAGCATCTAATAATCTTTTTGTATCATGATCTCTGTAAGTAACTGGAATAATAGCCACCCATTTTCTACATAGAAAGTTGATCCAATTAACCTTTCATTCAGCTCCTCAGTCTAGTTTTTTCTGTGGCTCAAGTGAATTTTGCTTGATGTATAAGTTAGTTATAGTGAAAGCAGTTTGCTAACATCTGTGAGATTTCTATGTGGTTTTAACCTTATTTCACTCTGTGCCCTGCATTGCAGTCCTCATTGAGAACACCTACTATGAGTAGTGTGGGACACAGAGTGAGAGCAGAAATTCTGTGACATGAAGACATAGCTACAGCCAGCCATCTTGAGCATGTGGTCAGATGTCCAGAGCAGGGGTCTGCTGACTCTATTTCTATAAAATCTAAGCTAAGAAAAGTTGCTTTTTGAGCTTCCAAATAAAATATTTCATAGCAATTATTTTATAAAAACTCTTACTCAGAAAACTGCAAATACATAAATTATAAAATTAATTCCTATTTCCTAGAAATGTAGAATAATACAGAAATTTAAACTGTAATATTTATGATGAAATAAACCACTGGCAGTACATGCTCCCAATCCCTCACAGACATTTATCTGAAAGCCTCCATGATTTGTTTCGGAATCCTAATAAATAGGATGGATTTTTGAATTTCATCTTACTGTGTATTTATTGTGAACACTAAGTGCTATTAATATATATTATCAATTCAAAAGTTCAATCTTTTGAGCAAACAAGCTACTTTGAACTTCAACATTTTTCTGTGTTGACAGCACTGACCTTTATCAAGCAAAGTAACTTCATTAAAATTAAAATTAAATATTTGAGATGTTATACTCACAGCAAAAAGAGCATCTCTTACCGAGGACAAATCACTTTCTGTTTCAGGTCTTTGTTGGTGTTGATTATTTTGTGCTGTTGATCAATTAAACAAAAGGTTTTTGTGAGCAGAGATGCACACAGAGGGATATGGCTCAACCCAGGACTGGAAAACTACTGCTGGTTCAGCTAAGGAAGCCAACAACTTGCAGCAAGGTGTGCATCCTGTCCTTCATAGCAGCAGTCAGGAATCTGTGCAGCATCACATTGCTTGATCTTTACCATGGCAGTAAAATGGTGGTGTCTTTCACCGACCTGTGTCCACTGCTGTGCTTGCCCACTGATGAGGTTGAGAGATATATAAGAATATTCATCTGGACACAATCTTATGCAATGTTCTCTGGGATGACCCTAATTGAGCATGTAGGCTGAAACAGATGATCCCACTGTGGTTCCTTCCAATCTTACCCATTCTGTGATTCCATGATTCTCTGTTGACCTGGGGATCATGCTGCCACTGTGCTTGTAGCCCTGGTCATGGAGCACACCAGACCTCCTAGTTCAAGTGTGGAGCCTGAACATACAGAGCTTGTGGTTTTTCATGATCTCTGGAGAAATGGTCTTCTGTCACGTGTTCTCTGCCCTGCTCATCTACCTCACACAGGGACCATGGAATGCCCTGGAGAAGACCCCACGGGAAGAGGGGTAGAAGCCAACAAGTAATGTTAAGGCTCATTTAAGAAGCTGCCAACTGGGATGGTTGGAGTCACAAGCCAGAGCATCTCACTGATTCAAGAGGACAGAGGAACTGCTAAAGCATTGCCTACTGAGGTCATGTATGCCATGTTTTGGTGGGTCTGAGTAAGCCTGAGAGCAGGATGTCTGGAGTCACTTTAAAATTATCCACACACACATACAGACACAATGGTGGCCACTGTGGGGCACTGAACCAGAAATCTGCAATGAGTAACTTGCTCTGTGTGTGTATCTGCATATGTGGGAGGATAATTTCAGGGGAATAAGGTCATCTCCAAAGACCTTTTCCAAAGCTAGCATGAATTCTGCAGGAACAGAAATACGTGTTTGGAAATAAGTAATTTAGTGAATTTCACTCAGGAAGCATTAATTCTGCTGATGACAGAGTTATTTGTTAGCATTTTCTTTGCCTGCAGAGCTTCAGACTCTGGGCAAGAAAAGGGGGACAGAAATTATTTGCAAGCACTTAGCACCCAGGGGGCAATGAAGTAAAAAGGGCAGAATCAGTAAAAGAAACACAGTAGAATGCTCTTTGCAAGAATTTTAATGCACTGTCTATAAAATGAGTCACACAAGTGCAACATAAACTGAAAATATTCTTGCTCAGGTCCAAAACTGTAGATAATTTTAACATCCATGCAGTGCTACATGCTGTCCAAATATTCCCAGAAGATTAAAGTTCAAACTTTACCTAAGGTCCAAATGAACTGAAGACTTCTTTTTTTTTTTTTTTTTGTGGATGGAAAACATTTAGGACATTTTCTTGAGTTCAAGAGTATAAAGTATAGATACAGTTATAAGTCCATTAAGACTGATTGCACACAAAGTGCTTTTTGGATTATACCCTAAGGCAGAACTACTCAGACGAAGGAAAGAAGTCTAAACACAGGCCATATTCTTTGGATCTAAAAGTTAAGCAAAGTATCCTTATAGTGCCATTATGTGTCCAGAGAAATAAAGACAACAAAAATGTAGATTACAAGTCACTAGCTTATTTCAAGTCTATGTTGCAAAGGATTTGTTTTTTGTAAGCAGAAGAAATGGCTAATGAAATAATTAATTAATTTTTTAAAAAAAGATAGCTCAACAAAATATAGAAATGGGAATCCTTTTGTTGGTTCTTTACCTTGCTTAGTCAGCAGCTTTGCTTCCTGTTCCACTAACACTTCATTGACTAAATTCTGAAGATATTAAAGAGAACGCCCTGTGGATTTTTTCCTCACATAAGCACATATCTGATTGGATTCTCAGAGCTTGGAGTTATCGTCTGTGTCAGTAACAGCAGATTAAAAGTACCAAGCTCTGTCCACTGGACTTAAGTCTGAGACAAAATGACCAAGTCACCTGTTGGGAAGTTTTCTGGATCTACTCCTAAACAGAACTGGGGACTTTTAACTGCCCTGTAAAACCAAGCCAGGCATCTCTAACAATTTAATAGGATAGATGATTGCAAGCTAATGCTCATTCTCCAATGTTGAATATAGGGGTACAGGCGTGCCTTTCAAGTCAGCCAACAGCCCAGACTGTTGCCTCCCCTTGGCTGCTTGAAGGGCATTTGGGGTTTTGCTGAGGCTGGGCCATTACAGATACAGAAGAGGTCATCATGAGGGCTTAGTCTGTGCTGTGTTGGTTCTAATGTATTAGTGGACTTCAGTATTAATATCTGGCCCTTTCTACCATACTTCCAAAATTCACCTCAGAAACAACTGGGAATTCCCTTATTCCAAATTTCTCTCTCTTTTTTTTTTTTTTTTTTAATTCTGTCTTCTATATAAAAGTCATGATCTGTCAAATCAGGACTACCCTTTTGAATATATGAATAGGCATCTCGCAGGTCAGGATCCAACTTCCTTTTGGGTTATTCAAGAAATCCTGGCTGCTGGTCAAAGAAATACATGCCTACTTGGAAATCCTCTCCTTTTTCATCTGAATATTCATGAATACCTTTTTTTTTTTCTTTAAATAAGTATATGAAGCTTGAAAAATGCCTCAATTTTTTAACTGAAGAGTAGTAGGCAAAGAATAGTTTTAGTTGTGTTAAGAACTGAAACAGAGTATTACCAGGAGCAAAACTAAGGAAGTAAATGAACAAATTTGTTTGATCAGTGTAAAAAATGGTTTATGAATATGATTATCCTTATCTCTGGGATTAAAATGTCAGCTTTTATTTTTCTTAATGTACAAATAACTCCAAGTAGAACTATTTTTACTGTGATTTTCTATTCACATTCCTCCATGTCTGGGAGAGGAGGAGAAAAACTATTTTAACAATAATTGTAATTTCTGAGCCAGCCAGAAGACCTTTATCAGGAAACTTACACTTTCTCCCCCTTTAACATCAGAGAGATTAATTTTTAATAGCTAAATATGTCACCACTGTTAAATGTTCAGTTCTGCCTTCCAGTACTGATTTACATACAGAAAACACTATGCTAGAAAATGCTCAGACAGAATGAAGATGTCTGAGTAAAAGAACCTCTTTAATTTTAAAAATGTGTATCATATCAGCTT
The DNA here is from genome assembly GCF_008360975.1 of Lichenostomus cassidix. NCBI lineage: Eukaryota > Metazoa > Chordata > Aves > Passeriformes > Meliphagidae > Lichenostomus > Lichenostomus cassidix. The sequence continues at coordinate 93,547,438 of NC_139483.1, read as the reverse complement.
AATACGGACAAAGCCATGGAGTACAAAAAGCATAAATGTTAGGTGTCTATCTTGAAGATATCTACAAATAAACCAGTGATTTCAGAAGAACTTGTAGGACTGCTGGGGTGTGAGTCATCGGCAGGCTTTGGGGTTGGAGTTTTTGACATCTTAATTATGTTTTCCTGTGTTTGCTGTAAAAACAGTCTAGATCACTAACTCAAATGGAGATGTCTATCTCATGGCTCTGCCTGTCACTGAATCCCAGAAGAAAATCCATTTTCTCTCTTTCTAACATTATTCAAATTATCTGTTGTTATGTCTTTGAATATATTTTCTGTGAAAACAACAGATATTATATTAAATTTATCTGTTAATGCTTTATAGGACCATTAAGGAATGGTCCTGTTAACATTGGGATAAAATGTTAGTTAAAAATAGACTTTAGGAACGGGATAGGTAGGCACTACATGTACAGGGCTCAGCGACATGATCATGAAGATTGCTTAGAGAATGGGGATTGTTTTAGTGAAATCATGCGGATTAGCACCTGTGAAATAAATCAGAAATACTGTGGGAGATGGAGGGCTTAAAGTCATGCTTGGGGGGAAACAATGGAACAATGATAAGTTGATAATTAACATATGATTACATCACTGTTCTGTAAGGGAAGGTATAAAACTGTATTCTCTTCAATTCCATGTTGAAGTCAGATTTGGGTAGATGTTACACCCCGGCTTCCCGAGCTCGAATAAAGGCACCTGCATATAATCATTCAGTGATTATGTGTTTTCCACGCTAACAGTCCTAGCTCATTAAATAGCACAAATAGATTAAAAAAGCCTTATTAAAATGGGAAGACACAAAATAACATATCCCACTTTTCACTCTTTACTTTTCAATTGTAATATTATCTTTATTTAAAAAAAAATTATTAAAATATGAGAACAAGTAAATATTTTTTTTCTCTGAATGTAGTAGAATACCTTATGCAAAAATAAGCATGGAAATGGTGTCAAAATTGATTCCCAGTAGAAGCAATGGAGGCATAGATACCTACTAAGGATGATTGATATATGTTAGATTTCTGTTTCGGATAAGTGGAACTGCTCTTGGAAACATCTGCTCTGGAAGAGGACTACAGATGACCATATTAGATGCCAAGGTCTGTAAAAATTTATGCATTTGCTCAGATTACTTTTATTTCTGCTTCCACTCACTTTACTTGGTACAGCAAAAGGGTCAGTCTGGAGAAAGAGTCCTATTTTACCCATTCATTGTGAAAGAGGAGACTGCAACAAAACACATTGCGGGTAGGAAAAAGGCTTGAATATGATGGCTGAAATGACACTGCAGCCTGTGTCTGGGTTTATTCCTGCATGTCACAAGATTTTCATCTGATGACATTTTAGAAAGTTTGCTGTTATTCTGAAGATGGCATGGATTCTGAAGATGGCATGGATTCTGAAAGTTTAAACATGGAGGAGAATACTAACATGATTACTTGCAGAGAATGCAGACAATGAGAACAGATAGGAAAACATGATGTGAGAAAGGCAGTAGTCAGTTCCTTTCTTTATTAGTTAGTCCTCATTATTATGTGATTTCTTTATGTAAACATCTATTCAAAAGTCCAGCTAAGGATATGGATCCTTATGCAGTCATCCTATCTAGTCAATCGTCACTACTTCCAGCTCTTATCCAAAATTTCTTTCCTGAGATAATGAAAGAGTAGTAATTCACTATTCTTTAATCATCAGAGTGTATCATAAGGAGAACTAATAACGTAAAGTCAAAAATAACAGCGCTGAGGTGGAAAAACAGAGGAGCCAGAGATCTAAATACATGAATGAAAAATAATTTATATTGACCGACTTCTGGTAATAAACATCATCAAAATTCTCATGTTCTAATAGGAAATAGTCATCATCAATATATTTTCCCTTACCAGTCAAATAAACTGCAATCACAGTTCAGGGCTTCTGGACAGGACAACCTCAGAATACCCAAAGACATTTAAGGACACAGTCTCTTGGCTCTATACATGTTCCCTACACCTTCACCAAAACTCTTTTTTGAATAATATGAAAAAGTTTCTTTGCATCACCTTGGATGACCAAGGTCTCCTTGTAGCAAGGTAGTCTAGTGACCACCACACAGAAACTGTCCACACCATCAAGAGGGAGTTCCTCTTCCTTTCTCTTTCAGTTCTATTTTGGACTTTTTGTTCTCCTGTTTCAGTAACTTCAGAAATGTCCTTGAAAAAAATGGATACACCAACTTTCACTGTATCTCAGCTTTCCTCTGTTTGATAACAGATGGGACCAAACTCCTTTCTTCTTTCTGGGGCTGCTTAAACTTCTGAATATACCTGACAGGAAAAAAAATGGTCCATAACCATTCTTCCTCTCATTTCCTAACAAAAATGTGTGCTTCCAACCCTCCAGCACTTAGTGATCAATGTATATGCAATTACATATTGCTAGTGTTTAGTTTATAAACTCAGTAAATTGAGTTGAAGGAAGAATAAGTTGAAGGAATAAGTATTGTCTGGAGAAAGGTTGACTGAACGACATGGAATGCTGATCTTGGAATCACAGGTATTGATTTCAATAAATGTGAGAGTTTTGGTCTTCTGGGAAACACAGGAACAGAACACAGGACTATTGGCTTCTTTTTTCCTATCAAACAGTTGTTTAGATCATAACTATTTGAAGGCAACATGACTAAGTCTTCCTTTTCTTGAATCCGGACAGTGGTTAAATATTTATAGCAAAATCTCAGTTTAAAGAAAAGTCGTGTCTTGAAAAACAGAAAAGTGTACTAGTGATGCTGAATCCCAGGCATGAGCCCTTCAGTCCCAAGAGCAAAATGAAATGACATCATGCTGGACTGCAAATATGTCATACTGTTCAAGAAATCATTTATAGACTCAGCCTAGAGGGATGAAGTATAATCTTATCCTGTTTTGGTTATTGTCAATCCTCAGTGAGAAGTCTGAACTGCTAATTGATGAAAGCATATTGAAATGTTAGGTGGGAAGGCCACCCTTTGATTTTGTTATTAAATGCTGTGAGTTTGACTGACAGCATACAGGGGAGGTGGGAAGGAGTAGTGAAGTATTTATAGTCTGGTACTGTCTTTGAAAATTATAGACAGGACTTTTAATGTGTCTATAACTGGGAGTTCAATCCAATTTAATTGTCTTGCATGTATTATTAGAGCCCTGGAATTTTTACTGTTAATGGGAGCAAAGAGTAATCAAAAGAGTGGCCCAGAAATATCTTCAGGTGCAAAATATTCCCATACCCTTTAATGGTTGTAATTAAAGTTCAGTGAGGAAATTAATTGTAACTGGTTTCATTTGATGAGGCAGAGGAGCTAACATTGTAGGTATTCAACCCACCTTCACCCAAAATTTTTCCAGCAACAGAATATATTAATGTTACTTTTGATGTACTACTAATGTACAGCCTCCATTTGCATTTTCCCCTAAGAGAGTTTCTAGTTCATTTTAAAGATCATTAATCAGGTCAGTGATTTTCAACTATGTATTCATGTTTACTGCTGCTAATTATTTAAGTAAAACTAATCACTTTTCTCTTGTTCTTTCCATGCATGTTCAGTTCTGAACATCAGTGCTCCTTTCAGGGCTAGGGAATCTATTTAATTACTTGGAATTATTTTGCTTTCAATGTCTAAGAGTGAGCTGATGATAACAGGTACAGCTTCCTACTCATTAAACCTAATGTTTTAAGGATGAAGCAGTAACCCTGTTTAAGTCAATATATGAATCAGTTAAATCATATTATATGATCCAATCTGCACATGATGTGTGTCAATAATTTTGATCCAAAGTGTCAGCTAAGGTTTCTGCAGTGTCTGTATGGGAACTGCTTTAGTATTTATGACCAGAAGATGCTGAAACCTTTTTTCATTTTAGAAAATGACTTAGTTGGTAACTGGCCATCTTACAATAAACTCAAATGGAGGATATATGGAATCTTCAACTGATTTAACTACTACTAGAAGGGAACTGTTGTATTTAATTTGGCTTACTCCAGCTCAAAATATTGAATAATTTAAAAAATACTGAATAGTATAGGATAATACTGAATAATATATATAATTCAAAAAAATTTATAATCGAAAAAATATTGAAAAACTGTCTCTAAACTGAGGGCTCTGGTAGCGAGATCACTGAATTTTGTTCAGCCTCCTACTAACTTTAAACATCCTTTGTGATTCTTGGTCAATCTCACAAAGTAATTTAATTGCATTTGTTCCAATGCAGATTTCTAAATCTAGATTTAGGCATCACTGAGAACCTTTAAACTCCCTGTTCTTAAACTGCCTATATCTGATATTTTAAGGGTTACAAAGGTATTTGGTACATAAATAATCTAAATTCTGCTTAGGTGTAGTTATATTACCTTCAGTAAGTATGAACACTTAGAATCACCACTGCTCATGCCTTGAAGCCCTAGAATCTTCATATAGTAAGGTTTCAGTTGCCTATAATATTTTAGCTGTGTTTTTTGGTTTTTTTTAAAGTGATGCTTTTGACCCTAGGTAGGGATATCCATTCCTTAAGCTAGAAATCCCAATTCCAGCAGGCAAGAAATGTTTTGGGTGGGAAAAACACATGTTCTCCCTAGCCTTCCATGCTGAAGTCTGCAATAGGGCTGGGTAATATGGGAAAAAAATCCGTTGGGAACAGAGAAACAAGGCGGTCTTGAAAATGCAGATACATATACAATACATGTCCTGGGTATGATATTGGGTTTCCCAAATGAGCACTCCAGCCAGCAACTTCTAATGATGCTCACTGTTTTTCTCAGCCTGGGGAACATACTACTGATACACCCACTCAGCTTGTGTGCATTGTGAGTTGTGATATTTGTGAAAGACAACACTGGCCTGCCTTGAATTTCCAAAGATAGGGGGGGAAAAAGTGGTTGAACTGCATTCTGGTCTAGAATAGGTGCATCTCCTGAGAATTTTCTATTTCTTTCTGATTTTTTCAAATAATTCAATTCACTTTTGTTTGATATAAAAGGTTTTTTAATTTCCCGCTATTCTTTTTAGGAATCTGACCACTGAGTTTGAGGCAGAAGATTTCGTTTGGTGACAAGAGTTCCAAATATTTGTTACTGAAACATTTAGCAGTGTCACACTGGTACCATTGTAGAAATTCCCTTCGTTTATGATTTTATTTAGTTTTCCCCATACTGCAGAAAGCAATCAAGAAATTATGAATATGAGGAATCCTGTGGGAAACATTAGTTACAGAAAAATAAAATGTCTTTCTCTAAATGCATTGTACTTCACTATTCTGGCAAGATGGAATCTTAAGGATTTCTTTGTAAAGACTCATGCCTAAATTGATTTTTTAAAAATAATTATTTTTATTAATTTTACTTAGAGTATGCAACTTTTAAAAAGGGATATTTTCATCCAGTTCAAACCTTCAAAGGGCAAGCTGTTGTATAAGGGCTGCTTGATTTCTACTGACTTCAAAGGGAACTGAAATATTTCAGCATCACAGTGATTCCTTGGTTCTTACATGAAAATTTTTAAAGCTGTCTAAAATCCTAATTCCCATGAGAGCAATTAAACCCAAATAGCTTTGGATATCTGGACTTTAGGATAAAATCTAGTTCCAAGTGCTCCTTTCCTTGGGAAAACAAAAAAATTGCATACCTTTTTCAGTGATTTTGTATGTCTATTTCAGCCTGGATGCTCACTAACCACTGTAAAATTACTGCTGTATTTTTAAGAAAATGCAGTTAGACTCTCTCATCATAGGTTTTATCATTGCCTCTCATGGAAGTACACTTTAATGATTAAAATAATAGCATAACAGCATTGAAATGTAACTCCAGTTACTCTCTCAAAAAAACATAACAATGGAAAACACTGGAACTGGAATAATGAAATTGTGATCCTCTGCATTTTTGAGGTTTTGAGTACAGTTGCTCTTAGAAACAAGTGATGTGCAAACAATAGCATCTGAATTACTGTATAGCACACAATTTAAATAGATGCTGCAAGCCTGTTCAAGTCAATAGACCTCCATATGGGATGAATTTGACCTATTCCGTATATGATTTCAATTTTATAAAATTTCTATTGTTTGACTTTTATGTAACTTCTAGTATTATTACATTTCCTGCCTAAGGGATAAAATTAAGTTGAATGTTTTGTTTCCTTTGAAGAGAAACAATGCAGCAGGTGATTGCTCTTTTCCATTTTTAGTCCCCTTTTTTAAATTAACTTATGAAGTTTAGCTTCTTAGATATTTGAAGTAGAGATTTTTCAAGTGCAGTATAACAAAAGAACAATAGCATTTTTAAGATACAGTAGAATAATTTCCGTTCATAGACAAATGGACAAAGAAAACCAAGCACTATTTTTAGCATGAAAATTTCATGTAAATTTGTTCTTTTTTTCTAAAAAGGGAAGTCAATGAAGAAAAAAACACAGATCTACTAAAACTTTTATGCTTATGTCTACTGCTGTGGCTTGACCTAGCCTGATTCAGTCAGAGGAAAGATTCCCCCAACAGCAACCATATTTCAGACCTCAACTGAATAATATGATCTTGAGATCCACATACCCTAGTATTACACGAGCTTTATGTGTAGACTGTTATAGAAACAAAGGTAATCACTGAATAATTAATCTGCACCAAGAAGGATTTAATGATAGTAGGTGCAGAGGACTATCTGACATCTTATCAATTTAAAGAGACCTTCAGAAACTGGAAAATTGAGAAATATTTATAGATGCAGCACCAAACCAAACTATGTTCATTTCATGTTTCGATGGAAACAAAATTAAGCCCTCTTTTATAATATCAAATGCAAAATATGTTCTATTACTAGACATGAATATTAAAGGTCTGGTTTACTTACTGCTCCCTGTTGGTATTTAGAACAGAGGACACAATTTAAAAAAGCTAGTGCAGAAAGGAAAAGAATGCAAAAATGTAATATCCTGGGCAAAGTCATGTTCTATAACTCTTTAATTCTATGCTTTCTACTTTCCATGACACAACATGGAACACTGACATAGAAAGCAGACAGATCAGAAATACAGCTACATCTTAGAACCCCTTGTTTCTTTGGGCAGGAAAGCACCCCCACAATACTACATCCTTCCTGAGCAGATCCAGTTACACACCGAGTGGTGCACAAAGGAGGGGTTTCAATAGAACCACACATACGAGTGAAAATAAGTACATTCATAATGTTGGGAGGACTGGACTTGAAACTTTTCTACTAACACGAAAAATACTTACATCTTGAAGACACAATTTTGTTTCCATTATTTGCTATTTGTAGTGGAAAAGTTCTCATTTTCTCAATGAAACAGTGCAAAAAACAAGTGACTATAACCAAAGATTTAATTGGTTTAAGTTGGAAAGAGAAGTTTACAAAACTATTATTACTTATTTGAAAATAAATCCTTGAAATGGAAACCTGCTTTTAGAGTTATTTCTGGCACACACCAAAATAAAACAGACTCAAGAATGCCTCTCTTGTGCTGATGAGCCTGTTGTAATAGACAGTGGCACATTAGCTGTCCTAAATGCAAGGCAATAGCCTACCTAGGGCTACAATTTATAAGTTAGTATTTAGATAGATTAGAAATGTTCATGATATGTTTGGCTAGATGACATTTAAAATGATATTTCATTAATTATGACAAGGCTGATGTTCCCATGACTGTTTGTTTGTATGCTTCTTTTTCCAGACTCTGGGTATGAATGTAAGAAAGTGGAAGACAGATGATTTAGGACAACCTAGTTTCCTGCCTATTGGAAATGAAAAATACATGTAGCTATATCTAATCTGTAGGGATTTTTTTTTTTTTTTGAATAAAAAACTACCACGTATAATCAGTGTCTGAATCAGTGGCTATTCTTTCTTTGTAAAGACAGAATGACTTTGAAATGCAGCCTCCTCATAACCCCTTATTTCTCTGCCCTGGGCAGGCATTTATGGTTCAATGGAAACTGGAGGAAGAGGGAGTCTGAGTTCAAATCATCTAAGCTTTCTGCCGTCTAAAGCAGCATATTTTTCTTCTTTCACAGTGCTGAATTTAAGTCATCTCTGTCCCTTCATGTTTCCTGAAGTTTTTCCCTGATCACCTAGTTGTGAAAAGAGTGAAGAACACACCACTCACCTGAAGATAGATAGGACATCAATTTGTATGTATGGAAAACTTCAGAAAACCTGATTGCTGACAGCATAATACAGAAGTAAAAACAAAAGACTGAAATTCAGAAAATAAATCTAGTTTATCTATTAATTCCTTTTAACTGCAGCCAATGCTTGAGGTTTTAATAAGTTTTACACCCACTGTGAAAGGGATTTTTCTTGGAAAGGAAGAAGAGATGAAAGTTGGAAAGAATCCCTTAGCAATGTGGGTTTTGATTTGTCATTTTGACTAATTACTGAACAGAATGTTTGTGACCAAAGTGGCCTGAAAGGCATCCCCAGGTTCATCACTGTCTGAAAGAATCTTCAATCAGATTCCTCTGGACACTTCACAAGCAATTGAGCCCTGGAGTACCTGACGAGAAGTTGATCCTATCTTTTTCATTCTGATTTTCCACCTGACATGATAAATGCCAGAGAGGTGTCCATTAAAGGCTGAAGATTTGCTGGGCAAACAGTGTAGAAGCAATCAAACTTTATTTATTGCTGGACACTGAAATGTAATAGTTTATGACTTAAACATTTCTTTGCTCTTTGATATTTAAATTGGATTGTAACATCTATACAGATACTTTCAACATGGAAAACTGAATTTCAAGGGTATATTTACCTGTAGAGTTGGCATAATGAAAGAGAAGCAGATACAACCAGGATTAAATGGGTGAACTATGCAGTGATGAAATGTCTCATTGGAATTAATTCTTCTGGAGAGGAGAAGGGAAGGTGTTTTTATGATTTGGGTTTATTTTTCATTATCCTATTTTTATTGGGTTGGTAATAAATTAAACTAATTTCCCCAAATTGTGTCTGCTTTGCCCACGAAGGTCATTGGTGAGTGGTCTCTATCCCTGCTCTTATCTTGACCCACAAGCCTTTTTTCATATTTTTTTCTTCCCGGTTCAGTTGAGCAGAGAAGTGAGAGGATGGCTTTCTTAGGCACCTGGCATCTAGCCAGGATCGACCTACCACACCAGTATGCACACTAATGATTTGAATGAAGAAGAAATTTGTCCAAGGCAGCTTGGTAGGCACTGCACTTTAGGATACAAAACTGCAGAAGCAATTTTGTCTTTAAAGAAATTTTCTCTTTAAAGAAATGCCTGCAAACTCAAGTTACCCACAACTTCATGAGAAAACTTCCTCTGCCAAAAGAATTCTATTTCTGTTTAATTCAAAATTTCTGCTCTGTTCATGTCAGGTCTCTCCTAATCACTTACCGTGGCTACAGTGATATTCCAGCTCTGGACCTGGCCTTGTCATGCTGATATTGTCAAAGACACTAACCTGTCTTGTCCTCACAAGGCATCTAATTTTCTCAAAGAATCAAGCAGTTTCACAGGGACAGCACCTATTACATGTACTCAAGATGGTAAAAGAAAGATGAGTATGGCTTATTCACATACAGGGAGTATCCAGAAAGTTAATGGTCATATTGCATGAATAGGAATTCTGTGTATTTACAGACAGGAAAATAACAAACTCACAAGACCCAGGGTGCTTTATAAGTAAGGGAGTTCTAACTAGGACTATTTGTGATTCCAAGCCAGTCTCCATTAAGCAAACCCTTAAACTGTACTGTGGCTTGTAATTTTACATAAACAGTCTTTTGCTGTTGCACTCTCCTGAAGCTAGTTACACCGATTACCTAAGCTTTTCTAATTTTGAAGCTTACCAAAAAGAAAGAAGATTTTTATAACTGGTAAGAACTCTGTAGAATCTTTTTCTCTGTGTGTCAGTGAAAATGCATGTGTATAGCAACTCTGAGGAAGACTACTGGAATAAACAGATGAACAAAACAATATCTCAATGTTCTTTTGAGCACCTTTTGAAAAAGTGTCCAATTAAAAAAAATGTGTTCATTTATTTAATATTTTCATAGTATCTGAGCTTTTGATATGTTAAGGAAGGTCTCATAATTGTACTTGGATAAAAATTCTGGATGTTTCTTTTGATTTGCTGCAGATGTAAAAAGCACATAACTTGTAGCAAATTCTGTCCTGTGATGAGCTGGCAAATCTTCCTGCAGCTCTACAGGATTAAATATTGTAACTGCAAGGTATATTCAGCAGGGAATGTAGAAAACAGCTAAGTCCATCTGCAGTGTAGGATTCCCACAGATATTGAATAATTGTAATTTCTGTTTCAAATAAAATTTCAAATCTTTCAGATTTGAGGTTTCTAGTCTTTTTTCAAGCAATTGTAACCATCAGAACTGAAACAGAGCTGCAGTGAGGATTCTGAAAAGAGCCTGATTCAGAGAGAATTTATATTTAGTTGGACTTTTCCAATTTGTTTTTAGTGGTTTATATCAGGCCCTCAAAAAAAGGTTCAATAAGCTTGTCAGCAAGCAAAAGAGACCAGACACAAAACTGAAAGAAATTTGTTTTATCCTTTAGACCAAATGCAATTAATTGAATTGCACTCTATGCAATGTCGTGAAAGAAGTACTTCAAAAAATTGTGGGATGTCGCTGTTGAGCAGCTAGCAGAGTAATGAATGCATCAGTTCTCAGTGGCAAGAAGGAATGACCTTTATTGTTTTGATTTCATCACATATATAGAGTTCTCAAAAGTCACCCAGATTGGTCAGTCAGAAGTCTTCCCCCAGGCCTGATTGGCCAGGCTTGCACTGTCCAAGTTCTGGGACACTGTTCCAACAACATCCAAACTTTATCTTTATTTATAAAACACAAGAAAACTTCTCATGGGAAAAACCTGTGCTAGCCACAGTGGGATAATATTTTTTTCTTTCATATAAGTAAAAGTTGGGTAATTATACAGTCCAGCATCTGTAAAGTTTTGCCTTTCAGTTTATGAAATGTAGTCATTTATGTGTAGAGGAAAGTGTTCCTATTGAGTAGTTTGACATCTGTGAGCATAAAAAAATTCAGAGCTGGTGTCTAACTTCATCTAAAACCCTTTGACACTGCTCAGAACTATAGAGGGGACTAGAATGGTCAAGGCACATCTTCTTAAATTCCCTTGACTCTCCATGTATATTCAAAGGTAAATATCAGTAGAAGAATAACATTGCTGTTTCATGTTTGCTTTCGGCATTCTTTCAAGTCATTGAGCCTTTCTGGCATGAATAAGTACAAAAGCAAGAATAAGGTTCAAAGGCTTGAAAACTCAAGCAATAGAATATAAGATATAATAATCTCATAAGAACAAATCAATAAAACAGCTAACTTCTCATAAACTGTTGCACTACTATTGCACTACTGACACAGAAAACAAATTTGACAAAAAATCACCAAACATTTTGAGTATTAATTACAGTTCAGTTCTTTGCCTCCAGCACAAATGAGAACTTGATTAAATTTTGGCATTATGATTAATTAATTATTTAACATCAATTGGTCCTATGAATTATGTTCCTTTTCTCTTTGCTTCAACCAGGAAAGTATTTAAGAAATTTGATTTATTTACAGAAATGGCTTCTGCCCTTACCCTTTCCATGCCCAGATGATTCTGCTTTAAAGAATATGCTTTTCATAAAGTTTTAGGGAAATTTGGATGTATTGGTGTCCTGTTTTCAGCTGATATAGAGTGAATTTTCTTCCTAGTAGCTAGTAAAGATCCATGTTTTGAGTTTAATTTGAGAATAATATTGATAATACACTGATGTTTTAGTTGTTGTTAAGTAGTGCTTACCCTAAATTAAGGACTTTTCAGTTTCCTTTGCTCTGCCTGTGAGACAAAAAGCTGGAAGGCAGCATGGCTGGGAGAGCTGATACAAACTGCCCAAAGGAACATTCCATATAAGCTAGTATAATTTTATTTTGCTTTATTTCAATGATTAAACTTCTCTCAGCCTGCAGGTTTTACCATTGCTCCTCTCCACCCCAGCAGAGGGAGGAAGGGAGCAGCCGCATGGTACTTAGTTAATATTTGAAGTTAAACCATGACAGTTGGGATGCTGTAATTCATGGAATATATATCACCAGTCAAATGGGTAATTCGGATTTTTATTGCTCCAGGCTTTCCTAAGATATTTTTAACCGCTTTTGATACCTGCAATACATGAAGCTAAAAATTTGTGATGTTGACATACTTAAAATAATACCCAATGCTGTAGGGGAAAAAGAAAAAAAAAGTAGCTATTGAAATTAATTTATAAAATATCCTGGCTTTTTCATAATTTTAAAATATCATTAAGAATATCTGTACATAAAATCATCACCAAAAAAGCTGATAAATTCTGCAGCTTTACTTTAAGTGATAATTTTTTGGTGGGGAAAAATGAGATGAGGACAGAACAGGTTTCCAAACATTTCTAAGACACTGATTCATATCAATTGCTGTGTTATATACTGTTTTAAAGCTTTAATACAAAATATACTTTTCCTGCTGCTATTATTTTCTATATGTATTTAAATATCAACAAAATATTTATGACCTTAAAGAAGATACTTGTATCAAGGACTGCATATGTGAGACAAATATTTATACAATTTATTTACTAATTTGCATGTATAAAAACACAAACAATGTGTAAGCATAGTACACAAACACCCATACGTGCTTGCAATGTAGAGCTGACTCATCAGACAATTTTGCATTACATATTGACTCAATCTCTTGTTAGGAAATGATAGGATATTGAGAAGCAGAATTCGTTCTATTTGAAAGGAGATGTTAAAACAAGATTCCAGAAAAAAAAAAAGAATAAATAAATAGAAAGGAAAAACTAATAACAGATACAAAACCTAGATGTTTAACTGAAAACCAGAACAATTTTTCTCACTGCATTTTAATCCCTACTAATACAGAATTATTTCTCTTTATTTTTTTCCATTTGTGTTTTAAATCCAAATTCAGATGTTCTACCTTAAAATAGCCATTGCCATTGTCATAAGACTGTTGAGGAAGGTGAATTCAATTTCAGATTATTTTTTTATATTTGTTACTTGAAATATAAAAACCTTCTTGTTTATCTGTCAATTTTCACAGTCAAAACTGAACAAGATGAAAACCACAGTCAGTAGAAGCAACAAAATTAATATGCAATTTCACTCAAAAACTCAGCTTGTGAGAAATATAATTGATAGGCATTACAATATGTCAGTGGAGGAAAAATTATAAAATGACAAACTTTAATATCCCTTTTATTTTTCATGCAACCTTTAGGTAACTATTTTTGGTATAAAACTTGACAACTATAGCAAAGTACCATATGTAACCAATTTCATGTGACTGCACTTAAATTACATCACACTATCTCCTTATTCTTTGAGGCTTATGCCAGACATGCAGAGTCCAATGACTCTACCGCATCATATCTTGTTGGCTACTAAGTTGTCAAGACACCAACTTTTTGGTTAATGTCTTGATACATCATCAAATTTATTACTCAATTTATACTAGCCAATAGACACTATAGTCTTCTATTAACTAGCAAAATGTCTGTGCCTTTCAAAAATCTACTACATCTTAAATAGATATAATTAAAACAAATTGATCAGCCTAAAGTACTTAGGCCCCTAGAAAATATTTCCTCTTCAGTTACCCACTGTTGAGCCTTCTCCAAATCTTCTTTTTCTTTGGTGTGAATACTAGCACTTCAAGTCTTATAGCAGCATCTTCTGAGAAGAGTAGCTTTACACTTCCATACTGTTCACATCTGTTGGTGCAGTTCAACAGAGCAGTTTTTGACAGCATTTCATAAGACTGACAAAAAGAAATGAATGCTCCAGTGTTAAAAGACTGTGAGCTTTCTTTTTGGTTTTGTTTTGTTTTTGTGTTTTTTTTCCAGAAGTGGAAGATGGTTTTGTAGGTTATGGTACCTTTTGATTGAAGCGATATTTGCTTTGAAGTCCCAGCCCCTCTTTCAGATCCTGACTATTTGTCAATGTCAATGCTAATCTTATCTCAATTCTCATCCCAGGTCCTTGTCCTCATGTCAATGGCCATTCTCCATTCAACGGTATATCTGCTAAAAACAGTGTCTTCATGCACTCAACTAATTCAGTTTAGCATAATCTTTATCCTCCTTCCTAATTTTGTATTTCTTTAATTTATATGCTACAGAAACCACAGCTCCTTTGCTGAATATTTCAGTTATTACACTTGAGCATACTGCATCAAAATAATCATGTAATAAACTACTAATGGATGCCATCTCTAGTTCTAGAAAGATTTATGCAAGTGTTCTATTTCATATGATGTAAGCAGTACTGCTTGCAGCAGTGTGAAGAGTTGCTGCACAAGAAGAAAATCCCACAGGAAGTTCTTTAGTAATTTCAAACCAAAAGTAAAAAAAAATATTTTGACCATCTGGGATCTAAGAGTTCTTGCAGTGCTAGTGTTCTAGTTGCCTCAGCTCAACTTTTCTTCCATTTCACAGTGAATATAGCTTGGACCTCAGAACTTTCAATAAAGGCCACCCGTTTAAAAGTGAGCTCTTTTCTTATAGCCTGTTATAAAGACTTAGTATCAAATACTATGTCATGTTTAACTAATTTAACTCATTGGAGGTACTCTAAGTGGCAGTTATCCATGGCAGGCAAACTTCAGATCTCTGTTCTAGTCACCTGCTGAAAACTGATTACTGTTTATTTTTAACAAAATATATATGCTAGCAGCTATCAGGGCTTCCCCACTTGCATTTACTATATTGGATGGAGGACTTTTTATATAGCCACAAGGCCTTTAATTGCCATTTTAAGAAATCATGAAAGCTATCCTGGGGTTCCACATTTCTCTACAACATTTCTCGACAACATAAATTCTAACATTTTTCAATCAACTACGGTGCTTGAGTAGTTATGGAGTCCAGAAAAGCTTCATGACAGTGATAAACTAAAAGCATGCTCTTGTAGGGGGCATACTTTTGATTTCAAAGAATTAAATTAGGAGATAATTCACAGGAAACAAGAGAAGAGAATAATTTCTAAGTGAGCAGACGAAGAGCACTATATTTATTCTGTTTTGAAAGTAATTGATGTATGTCAACAGAAATTTGTCAGTGGTATTCTACACATGAACTTGGCTTCAAAGAACAGTGGGTATTTACACTGAGAAATCTACTGTAAAATATCCCTTACACCTCATCCCAAAGAGCCATTATTTTTCAGAATATTTTCCATTCCAACTTTATAACTAAAATTATTTTTATGTGAGCCTTCCCAGATGAAAACTACAACTTACACAACCACATTTCAACAGCTGCTGCAGTAGAACACGCCAATAGATAAAAATATGTTGAACGACAAAAATCAAACTGGAATGGACAGGGATGTAAACTGAATTCATAAGGTCGTAAGAAAATGTGAGAGAAACAGCTCTGCAGACACCAAGGTGAGTGCAGAAGGAATTGAAGAAATTGCAGGAAATTGAAGAAACTGCAGTCCATGGTATAGACCATGGTGAGGCACTGTGTCCCTGCAGAACATGAATGATCCCCTGTGTGAGCAGGTGCATATGCCCTGAAGGAAACTTCAGCCCAAGGAGAGCACACCCTGGGGCAGTCTATGCCCAAGGGACTGTACCTGTGGAAGGGAACCACGCCAGAGCAGTTCTTGAAGAACTGCAGCCTGGTGAGAAGAAGCCATCCTGGAGCAGTTCTTGAAGGACTGTCCTGTGGGAAGGACCCCACACTGGAGCTGGGGAACAGGAAGAGAGAAACGGTGAAGAGGAAGCTGTGAAGAAGAAGGAGAGGTAGAGATGAAGTGTTTAGAAGTGTTCACAACCCCTCTTAACCATCCCTCTTTTGGTACTTGGGGAGGGAATTAGGTAGAAGATGTAAGAGCTCACTCTGTCTTCATCTTGACACATGAACTTTTTCATTTCAATTTCTGTCATTATTGTGTTGAGGAGTGTGAGAGTGGCTGGGTGGGGATCTTGTTGCCAGGCAGGGCTAATATGCCACAATGGCATGGCTCTCACTCAGGAACTATTTAATGGCCCCATTTTAGGAGCAGACATAGCATATATAGTTTAGAAATTCCCAATGTGAGAATGAGGCTATCAAGTGTTTTTGAGAGATATTGAGAAGACAAAGGGGAAAAAAGAATTGTGAGGACTCAGAAAGGCTTACAAAGGCATCAAGGACTTGGAGGCACCTCATGTGTCTTTTATTACTACAGAGGCAGATAATTGATGCTCTGTTTCATACAATACAACCTGTTCTAACCACATTTTTCATGTATGCTAACCATCTTCTGTGGTGTTTCCTAGGTCTCCCTTGCTTGAATTCTTACCTCAAGAGCTCCTCTGATTTTGTTAAGACTGATTTATGCATTTCTCCAGAGGATGCTGGAGTGATTTTTCCTCTATTAAAATCTCTATTTAAATTGGTCACCTCTTTTAGCACCATGTAACTGAGCTCACTTTGCTGCTCTTGCCTAAGAGTTACTGAAGGATTTGACCAATAATTAGCTGGATCATGGATATTATATTTATAAACACAACATTTTTAACACCTAGAATGGATGTATTGTCTCTGTAATTACTATGGACAAATTAGGGATTATATTTCACAAGTGAGTTAATACATCAATACATTCAAAATGTTTATAAAATGAAATAAAAG
Source organism: Lichenostomus cassidix (assembly GCF_008360975.1). Taxonomy (NCBI): domain Eukaryota; kingdom Metazoa; phylum Chordata; class Aves; order Passeriformes; family Meliphagidae; genus Lichenostomus; species Lichenostomus cassidix. Next base: position 93,530,702 of record NC_139483.1, on the reverse strand, counting down.
GAACACTTGTGCACAGAAAGATTAGAAACACTATTGGTTCGGAGGCATGCTCAGATCAGCTCTGAAGAATTTGTACTTCAGAAGTCTGAAGGCTAAGGGGTGGTTAAACCGATTTTCTAACTTTTCTGAACTGGAAGCCAGTCAATTGCTTTGATTACTGATGACCTCTCAGGTTTGTTGCTGGCAAAGTTTTGAAAAATGGAAGTACTGGAAAATAAACTGAATTGTGTCATACCATTAAGCAGATAACTGTACAGGAATCCCTCATCCTTGCTAAAAAAGTCCACAAGGAAGCAGTTCTAGGATCTGCAGCTTCCAACTCATTTCATCCCAGATAGTCTTCCTGGGACTCAGTCAAAGGGTTTCCTCAAAACCTGTTCTTATTTTGATAAGGGTTTCTGGAACTGCAGGTGTTTCAGAATAAACACCTTTAGTTCTATGAACTAAGCTTTTTTAACATAGTTAATTTGTTAGAAATTTTTACAACTCCGTGTTCCACATTTTGCACATACTACTCAGTATAGAAAGGACAAATGCACAGATGTGAAGATTTTCCATGTGAGGGCTTGCTTTTTGTCTGTAAACAAGTACAGTGCAAGGTATACTAGAAATACCAATTACCAAAATAACCTTTTTGCTTTTTAAAAGTAAGGAAGTCATCAGGGGCATTCACTAACAAATGCTTGTATTCACCATACAACTTGAACTACAGAGGCATTTAGTTAAAACTATTCTAACTCCTGTACCATTAAATTTTGTACTAAAGTCAGTGTAAAATGCTCCAGACATAAAAAATATTTAATAAACAATACTATTTTTTACATTTCTTAATGCCATGGATGAAAACAAGCAAACAGAAAATATTTTTCCTTAGAATTGGTGTTAAAAAAAAAAAAAAAGTGGTTGAAGGGTGTGTTGGTTTTGATTGGCCCAAAACATCAGTAAAGTATTTTTTAACATCTAGGAGAAATTTAGACCCTTCAGAAGTTGTTGTGGTAGGCCTGGGGAGCTGTCTGAGGGGTGGGGAGTGGCACAAAGATGGCTCCTGTGTGTCCTGAGTGCAAGTTCTGGAAGTTTTTACATCAAGTCCAGCAAAGCCAATCTCTGATGGCTCTGAAGGTGATGGACATGCTACCGGCCAAGTTTGGGCCAATTAGAGGTGCTGGTTACGCCTCTGTGAAAACACATTTAAGAAGAAATCAAAACAAAGCAGGTACGCACTTCTTTGTAGTTAGAAGAGGAGGAGATGGAGGTAAAAATATGTGAAGAGAGAAAACAGCGTGGAGACACCAAGGTCAGTGAAGAAAGTGAGGGAAGAAGTGTTCCAGTGCTCCAGGCGCCGGAGCTGAAAACCCTTTGCTAGCCGTGGTGAAGGCCATGGGGGAAGCAGGAGGTTCCCCCTGCAGCCCATGGAGTCCACAGGGATGCAGAAATCCAACCACAGCCCATGCCAGACGAGCAGGTGGATGCCTGGAGAAAGCTGTGATCCAGTTTGGAGTCTCATCGAAGCGTTAAAACTGAAAAGGCCTTGCAAAAGAGAGAAAGGCCTTGCTCCTAGGATGAAAGCAGGCTGGCCTCAGCTCAGGAGAGTCTGCACAGCACCTTATGGACAGAAGAACTCATGTTGCAGCAGAATTCGGGCGGGATGTTGCTCGTGAGATTAGACCCACGCCAAAGACATTCCCAGAGGACTGTCTCTTGTGGGAGGGACCCCATGGCTAAGCAGAGAACCCCTCTCCCTGACTGGACTGACCAGAAAACCCCTCAACCTGTCCCCTGTCTGTGTTGCTAGTTTAGAAAGAAAGAAGTGAGCGCATGTCCTAGGTTGCAATATTGATGTAGTTAAGTATTCTATTACCACCAGCTGTGGGCCATTAGCTGCTATCACCCACCCCGGATGACAGGCAATGGGCCATCCGTTAGCTATTATCACTTGCTAATGACCCACCCCGCATGACAGGCAATGGGCCATCAGGGACCCACCGTGTGACTCATGGACTTATCTCATCCCATTGTGAGATGCTCTGCCCAGGAGGGAGGAGCCAGGTGTTCCCACCTGGATATAACCTGGCCTTGGAACTGCCTGAGTGAGCCCTGTCTACTGGGTTCCCAGAGGACCAGAGCTACTACTGGATCTTCAGCTGGAGACTAGACCTTCACAGGATCACTGCTTCAACTGGACTACTTCAGTTGGACTGCTACTACCACCCTAACAGGGTGTTAGGTTGTATCTGACTTTGTCAGTGCTTTTCCTTGTATTATTTCACTTATTTTTAATTTCAATCTTGACTTGTGATCTCCCACTGGTTTGTTTTCAAACCAAGACATATTTTGGCGCCCAACGTGGGGCTCGACCTGGGGAAACTCAGAAATCCTATCACCATGATGCTCAGCTTATCTGTATGGGTGCTTTATCTCACTCTCTATATCTTTCCTCAAATGAGAAACTATCTGCCCGTCGTATTGCTCTTGTTACGATCAGAGCATGGCATGAAAATTGCTGTATTGGTTTATTATGCCTATTGCATGGTAACCTGTGAGGCGATGAATACCATTCGGAATATATACTCGACTTTGTCTGCCTGGCCTAACCTGAGCTGCTTCGTCTGGGACCTCCTCAGCAATCGCACCCACCCTCTGGGGCTAGGAGGAGAGAGTGGTTTCTTCCAGCATTTCAGGCCAGGCACAGCCATCTTTGACAACATTGAGTTCTCTCTGGATGCTAGGGATGGCATAATGTTTTTGTCAGTTCTATTCTCTTTGACCAGCACTGTGTACCTCATGCTGAGAAACAGAACAATACTTGGTGTTGTACAGCGTCTTCTCGAAGAGGAGGAGAAAAGAAACAAGTCAGCAGGCACCACGTCCATGCAAACTGCTACCAAGAGGAAAGGAACCAAACAAGCAGTCAATGTCTCAACACAGACCATTGCTGAATCAGAGCAGCCAAAGCCAGTAGCAGTTGCCCCCGTCCAGAAAAAGAAATCCAAGAGCAAGTCAGTCCTCACAGTGACTGATGAGGATGCGGCAGGACCATCTCACCAAGCAGAAGAGACAGAGCCGGAGATCATCACTCGCTCTCTATCCCTGGGGGAGCTGCGTGACCTACGGAGGGAATTCACCCGGCAGGCGAATGAGTCCATCTTGACCTGGCTGCTCCGTATCTGGGACGCTGCAGCTAACGACACTATTCTGGATGGAAGTGAGGCCAGACAACTGGGATCCCTGTCTCAGGATGTGGTCATTGACCAGGGGATTGGGAAAACCCAGGAAACTCTCAGCCTCTGGCTGCGATTGCTGCTGAGTGTACGGGACAGATACCTGTGCAAAGAAGACCTCCAGATGCACCAAAGGAAATGAAACACAATAGAACAAGGTATCCGATGCCTGAGGGAATTGGCCGTGCTAGAGATCATTTTCTCGGACAACGAGAGATTCCCCAAGAGCCCAGATAATGTCCAGTGCACTTCACAAATGTGGCTAAGATTCGCACGGCTCGGACCAGAGATATACTCTCGTTACCTGGCAACATTGCAGTGGAGGGAAGGCGAAGACCAGGTGGGCGTGTTAGCAAACAAACTGAGAATTTATGAGGACACTGTCACCGCCCCACTACGCACCCAGGTCTCATCAGTAGAAACAAACCTGGCCGAGCAAGTCCAGAGATTGATTAAAGAGAGCCATCAAAAACTAAGGAAAGAGCTCACAGAAAGATTTTTCCATGCCACACCAAAACCAACCCGAGTCTCTGCCATCAGGAGCAGACGTACTCCAGTCAAGGAAAGAAAACAAACTCCACGACGTGACCTCTGGTTTTTCCTTCAAGAGCATGGGAAAGACATAAAGAAGTGGGACAGGAAACCCACCTCCACCTTAGCAGCCCGGATACGTGAATTGAAAACAGAAACATCCACTTCAAGAGGCTCATCTAGGTACAACACTGCCCCAGTCTCTTGTGGACAGAACCCCCGACAAAATAGAAGTGATAATATGACTGATCCTCTTGAAGGGACCTCAGGAACACATTTACAAGAGAAAAACATCGTGCACCAAAAACACGGAATTGAATGGATATACCATATCCCCTATCATGCACCAACTGCCGAAAAAGTTAAACGGTACAACAGACTACTTAAGACAACTTTAAAAACACTTAGCGGAAAAACCTTCAAAAATTGAAAACTAAACTTAGCAAAGGCCACCTAAATAGTTAACACAAGGAGTTCTATCAATCGAGCCAGTCCTGCCGAGTCCAAACCTTTGCACACAGTAGATAGAGATAAAGTCCCTGTGGTACATGTAAGAAGTTTTTTAAGAAAGACTGTTTGGATTAGTCCCACCTCAGAGAAAGGCAAACCCATCCGTGGAGTGGTTTTTGCCCAAAGACCTAGTTATACTTAGTGAGTGATGCAGGCAGATAGAAAAACCCGTTATATCCCACAAAGAAACCTTATCTTAAGTGAAAACTGTGTAGTTGGTAATAGAATAAGGGGTGGATAATGTCCTAGGTTGCAATATTGATGTAGTTAAGTATTCTATTACCACCAGCTGTGGGCCATTAGCTGCTATCACCCACTCCGGATGACAGGCAATGGGCCATCCGTTAGCTATTATCACTTGCTAATGGCCCACCCGCATGACAGGCAATGGGCCATCAGGGACCCACCGTGTGACTCATGGACTTATCTCATCCCATTGTGAGATGCTCTGCCGAGAGGGAGGAGCCAGGTGTTCCCACCTGGATATAACCTGGCCTTGGAACTGCCTGAGCTAGCCCTGTCTACTGGGTTCCCAGAGGACAGAGCTACACTGGATCTTCAGCTGGAGACTAGACCTTCACAGGATCACCGCTTCAACTGGACTACTTCAGTTGGACTACTACTACCACCCTAACAGGGTGTTAGGTTGTATCTGACTTTGTCAGTGCTTTTCCTTGTATTATTTCACTTATTTTTAATTTCAATCTTGACTTGTGATCTCCCACTGGTTTGTTTTCAAACCAAGACAGCGCAGAAACTACTTCTTAAGAAGGTGAGAGTGAGAGCAAAAAAACTGTCTGGAGAGAGAGAGAGATAAATAGAGTTAAAGAGTATTTGTAATAAAAGAATTATAGTAATAAATAGATTTATGAACCTGCTCTGTAGACTGAAAAAATACACCATACCCTGCCTCCCTACCCAGGCTTGTTAGTTAAAAAAAAGAAAGGAGGTGAATAAAAATGAGTTCGTAAGAAAGAGAGAAGAGAGTGAACAAAATAGTGTATGAAAAGCTTATTTTTGCCTTGCATTTTATCCTCCAACTCTGTTAAGTAATTAAATCACTTTTTGCAACTTTAAGCCTGTTTGCCCTCTTTCTTTCTTTGTGCGTCCTCCTAGCAATGTTCTATCTCATTTAACTCACGAGATTGATGTGTATTTTTACAATTTTTTTTTTTCCTGCAGCAAGAGAGAGTCGAAGTGCCTAGCGTTTAATCAAAATCAAACCCCGACAAAGGGACAATACCATTAACCAAGCAGGTATCCCATCCGTGAAGACAGCTCAGAATTAGGGAGGCTTAAGTCCAGTAGATCATTTTAGATGAGTGCATAAGCCTTCAGATGGGGATGAAGTCTTGTGAGAGAAATCCACATTGACTGCAGTTAGAACTCAGATCCTACAGTGATTTCATCAGTGACAACTAGAAGAGATGACCAGCACTAAACCTTGAAATTTAGGCCCATTTTCAGTCTTGTACCATACTAGATATATGTTGGGTAGAATTTTCCACTGGAGGAAACTTTTTTGCCATGCCAATAGCAAAGTTACCACGCCGTAAAAAGAACAGGAGAATATTTCCAAGTCATTTGGTACTCTGTGTAACTTTTGATGGAACATTTAGCACTGTGAAAGTGTCTCATGAATCACTTCAACCCTAGGCATGGCTTTCTGGTTCTTTAAAATCACTTCTGCATCAGACAACATTAAAGTCGGAGTAGATAATTAATCTTTAGAAACCCTAGAATTAACCAAGATAAAGCACTGCAGTGCTTAGAGGCAGATACATATAAAGCACTAAGTACACTTTAGGTTGTCTATGTATTTCACTTAGATAACAAACTGTAACCATGCTGATATGATTTACTTGTTGAAATCCATTTGTAGGGCAAGATCCACAGGTTGGATATTGCTTTTCCTGAGGGAAATCTGGATGGTGGAATGCATCAGTCTTTATATGCCCATCTTCTTTGTACAGACTACATTAACACTCAGACATTTGTCCTTGCTGCTCCACAGCTCTCGGGCGCTTCATCACTTTTTCAGAATGTCAGTTTGTAACATTGTGCCTGTAGGAGTGTCAACTTCCCCTCCCCAGCCTGAGAAGTGTTAATGTCTCTGTCTAGACAATAAATAGAAAGTGCTAACATTGCTCCCAATATCTATGTTTAAGGAAATCATTGACTCCATCTGAGCTAATGACTTACAAGCTCATGAAAACATGAAATTCATATCACAATACCTTGACAATCACACTTTGTAAAGTCATTTGAAAGGAAATAATGTATGCATCTTTTTCAGGTCCTCTTTGAGAATAAACACAGCAGCGAAGAAAACCCTTTTGGGAGTGGTGAGAGTCTTGGAGTAAGTGTCTGCAATTTTAGATCTGAGTTATGCTTTGATCTTTAGGTTTTCTATGATCCATAAAGAATTAGGGTTAGAATATTTTTTTCATGAGCAAAGAAAGTCTGAAGAATATCAAACTCTTGGTGTCCATATGAGCTAGTGTTTTAGAGATCACTAGCAGTAGTCTCAGGAGCACTAACATAATCCCTTAGGATCATTTTTAGAATTTAGCATCAGTTTGCATGAAATAAGGTTAATTTACAAGGGGTCCTTCTCTGGTATGTTCTATGCCTTAATGTTCTTCAGGATTTTGCTTGATAACTGCTTCCCCTGCGTTAAAATCTAAAAATCAGAATTTTGATATTACTATTTTAGCATTAAATTTTTAATTTAAAACTTCACATTTCTGTGTGTCAATGCACCCTGAAGAAAACAGAAATATAAACCAAAAGTGGTCTAATACATTTTTAAATGAATAATCCTTATAAAATATAAGTGAATGCATACAAAAATTGGTATTTTAGCCAGTGTGTTAAAAAAAGGAAAAAAAAAAACCAAAGCTTTGAGACTAGAATTTATTCAGAAGCAAGAACTCCTAAAGTAGGAAAAAAATCTTTCCCATGACTCTTTTGATACTCAAGAAGGCCACCAGGGAACTGGAGCTGCAGAAGGCAGTGTTCCTCCTTCCCTGAGAGGTGTCCTGGCTGGGTGTGAGCAGCCAGTCTCTGCCATGGGCTCTTCCTGGCAGAGGGCTCCTCCAGACACCAGGAGACGAAGTTTCACAGTGTAAGGGGCAGCAGTTCCACCCCAGGGAACAAAGAGCCAAGAGCAAGAAATTGATCCCAACCCCGACGCAGGTGTCATTTGTCAGGACTGATAGGTTACAGTGGGAAACCTGAGCACCTGGTGTGGGAACCAAACTCCAGAGGCTGGGAGGGCTGCACGAGCCGAGCGGCTCAGGGCAGGAGGTCATTACTCACAAGAGTAGGTGGGCACAAGGAGTCACAGAAAAATGTATGTGTTTCATTCTGTTTAGCCATCCTCTGAGCATAACTCACAGAGAAATTTTCTGACAATTAAAAAATTAATGTTAGCAAAGTGCTATGTAGGCACAAAAATTCCCTGGTATTTCTACAAAGCCTTCAGTGTCTGGTGACCCAGAAACTTCAAGAGCTTCAGCTGTCTTCAGCATCATTTCTTGCAAAGCTTTTCCAAATGCTGGGAAAAAAAAAAAAAGCCTTCCTGGATGCTGCTGGATACTGCTGCAGTGGTCAAGGGGCAAGCAGTGAGCAGGATGCAGAGTGGTGCATCCTGAAAAATACTGCAGAGCCATTATTCTTGCTTTGGCTGCATCCCTGGGCCAGTGAATTGCAGCTCTGGACCCCACTCATGGCCTAAGCATGGAAGCAGACAAAATAAATCTATAAAAATAAACCCTTTGTCCTTTGATCTGCATAACAGGAAAAAAGGAACACATTGTCCCTCCTTTAGATGTTTCCCTTAATTGCTATGTTGTGTTACATGAAAATACGGTTCTCTGAAGTCTCTTTCAAACCTATGTAATTATAATTTTGAAAATGTAGTGCACTTATTTACAATACAGTCTATTAATGTTCTCTTTTTCAGTGACACTTAGAACAGTATGACTATCCAAATGAATGTAGATTTTGCCAAACACAATGAGCTCAAGTTCGTCTCAGAAAAATTATTTCTGAAAAGTACCAGAAATCTATAAATACTCATATTTATATATTTCACATGCAGTTATATAATATATAAACTTGCACATACAGACTGCAGATTTGCTAAATAAACAGTATTTATAATTATGAAGAAAATTACAGAAAAAAGCTTTTTTAATGAGTGGTCAGGAGTTAAATAGCCTTTGGCATTTGGTTTAAAAATACCTTTTTCAAGAAAATAATAGTTTTGAAAAACATTTAGCATTACATTTAATATGACATATTCTTTTAATACAGTTGGGATCTGATCATAAAAACAATATTAGTTTCTAAATTTTCTCTTCAGAGACTGAGATTATCACTAGTTTCTAAATTCTTGCTGAAGAGCACATGTACCAATTATAAGATTTACGATAATTTATCTCTGATTTTACTTGAAAAGGAAAACACATTGCTGGTTTTATGGCAAGAAACATACACCATACACCCCTGCAATGAACAGAACAATGACAAAACAGAACAATTTGACTAACAGACTGAAAGACAGAAGAAAAGCATAACTTTAAATGAAATTATTATATGATCTGCTCTTTATGCCAGTCAAGGACTGGGTGGTTCTTAGCGTACTAATAATACTAATACTAATACTAATACTAATACTAAAAGCTCTTCTAACTTGAATTCAGTTTTCTACCCTCCAAAATTCCAGCAAAGGCAGTTTAATCACATCTCATTGCCCTCAAAAACCCCTTCTTTGCTGCACACTTGAATTGTATCAGTCAAAGACTTTTGTGTTGAAAAAAAAAAAATGGGAAGAGAGAGATGTGATCAAAAGGAGATCTTTCCAGAGGAGGCAGTAGCAGGCGAGCTAATTCAGGCCACAGTGTATATTGTATATTTTACAACCTTTTTCTTCTTAAAAATTAGGGAGATCATATCTTAGTAATTATGCAATTTTCTGGAAGAAATTTAACACAGCATAATTCCAAAACAATGAATTGTTTGGAAAATTCCTCAAAGTTATGCTATCATTGATAACTTTTTTCAGCTGTGTGTAGAGAACTGTATTTTAGCAGGCATAAATATTAGCTTATTATTAATAGCAGTTAATGTTTTAAAAAAAATTATTCTTTTAAGTTATATTACATCCCATTAAAGTGCTGAAAAGTGAAATATCATGAAACTGAAAAAACAGCATGTCCTGTTTCATCACTAGTGGGAAAAAGAAGTAGAATTCAATTAGATATCTTATGTAGGAATCTCCAGTGATAAATCAGACATTGTTTATAAATCCAGAGTAAGTAATATCATCTGGTTAGGGAAAAAAAAAAAAAGCAGAGAAGGCTATATGAAAAAAGAACAGAAGGCAATTCTAGCTATATATTTGGAAACAGCCCTCAGGAGATCCTCTGTGCATGCATGCTGAGTGGAATTCAGTCAAAAAGGGAATTGTTTCCCAGAAAAAATGCTCACAGGAGCACCCTTTCTGGAATCAGTTTCCCATCTTACTCACAAAGAATGTGGAAATCACTCAGTCTGAGGTCTCTAAGGGAATCATTTTATCATGGTGGTCAAAATTCTCACCCCCCATGTTTTGGCTCCTGGTGGGATGTCCCTTCTGTCTATGCAGCTGGTGCTCTGAGGTTTTGAAAATATTTTGTGCTTATGACATAATGAAAGTGATTTCTTTCAAACTGTGATCTCCAAGAGCTGATGACCAGGTGGAGGTTGTACTTTCTCCAGTGTGCCCTTTGGTGTCACTGCCGGCAAGACTGGGAGATCTGTCACTGTGTGCTGTGCCTGTCTCCTGGCCCACATGCTCAATGTTATTTTTTCTTCCCTCCAACAATATTTGCAATCCATTTTTTGTGTCAAGACCATTCTTGATTGAAATAGCCCATTAAATCCTCTTATCCTTCAGATTAAGGTGACCAAGTCCCAGCTGTTAATTGGTAAGGACAAACAAGGACATAAGAAAAGGAACGCAAAAGGGCAGCTAAAACAGAAGAGGGGAAAGGAATTACTGTCTTATGAAGAGACCAGAGGAGTCTGAAGAGTGTGCAATTGAGATTTAAAAAATTCTGAACAGTGAGTATGAATATATAACTAGCTCATAACACTTAAATTATACAACTAGAGAGCACTCATTGAAGCTGGTAGCATACCAGCTTAAATTAGGTTTAATAAACGTGCTATTTCACTCACTGGGCATTGAATTCCCAGAATTCATTGGCACAGGAGATTTTGAAGGTAGAGAGTATCTGCAGATTCAAAAAGATCAGATATTTAATGACTAATAGGTCTTTAAACAGACAGAATTATAAGCCTTCCAATACTTCTAATATAAAGATTGTGGATGCTAGAGAAATTATGAAATAAATAGCCTAAAAATATCATCCAGGTTTGCCTACTTGTTTCATCTCATTTTGACATTTTTTGAAACAGAATATTGTGTGCCATGAATCATTCTGAACCAGCAGGGCATTTCTGATGTCCCCACATTCTTGTTCAGCCTCTGAGAGTTCCTGTACCATTCTCTGGGCTAGACTATGCTAGGAACCATTTAAAAAATTGTCAGGTAAGATGCAGAAATTCCAGAAGCAAAATTCCCTGCCTATATATAATTTAGTAATACAGACATAGTTAAATGAAACATTATTCAGACACTTGAAGAAAAAATAACATTCCCTGTTTAATTCACATTGAAGTCGTTGTCATTACCTAAAAATTTTTACTTTCTCAATTTATGATGCAGTTCATGTAGAAGATAATATTAATTTAGAAATAATTTGTCATGCAAATATATTTCTCTTCAATTATCGAATCCATTGACTGTTTTAGATCCTATGCTTTGCTAATATACTGTAAACTTTCTCTCCCAAAATTAGGTAAATGATTTAGATATAAAGAATGAAATATAACTATATCAAGATTCACTTTCAATATAATAGATAAGGAAAGTCTATCAACAGATTAATAGAAGAAAAGTGAAATTTATTATCCATACTGTTGCTTGATAAAACCCGATTTTGCCTTGTTATTTTTGATCGTTGAAATACTTACATTGAATTTGATTTTGATAAAGATATTCTTAGTTTATTAAACAAAGGCACTTGTGACAATCACAGAATCACATAATCAGAGATTATGACACAATATTTTAACAATATAATTGATGAACTTATAATACTTTTGCCTGATATTTTAACTCCGCTACAATAGTTCCCCAAGGTCTTTGATATTGTCATGTATTTTTATTGTCTCTAGTAATCAGCCACCCCATTTATATAAGAAATAAAAAAAAATCCTGCAATTTTATATAATCTTCATAATAAATTCCCATCCCAATATATTTTTCTGTGAAAAACAGACTCCAGCACCATGATGAATAGATCAGACTTTACCAGAAATCTCTTCATGCACATTGTCACTCTTCCTTTGGTGCCTGCACAGTCTTCCTCTTCAAGTGGCCCAACACTCATAGAATTTCCATATAAAGTAAAACCAAATCTCCTTTGCTGGTATTTTTCCATATTGACTTTAAGGTTAGGTAAGAAAAAGGAAAATAAACACTTAAGTCTCCTTTAAACTCTGAGGATATTACAAGGTATTTTGAACAATATTAAAACTCTTCTAAGTTATCTTAACTAGAACCCATTGTCCCTCAAACTCCATACACAATCAGGGAAATGTACCATTTTCAGTCTCTCATTATACTGAAACACCAGATTGGCTTTTATTTATAACTTTTTGTATATAATAACATGTATATTGCTCGTACGTTCCCTGTCAAAAAGAGTCCCACCTTGAGGGTTTTACTCTTCAGTACTTAGATGATATCAAAGGAGCAAGAAAACAGAGTCAAATGGGCTGTGAGACTAAAGAACAGGGAGAAATGCAATTAGACAGGATGCAGCCTGGTGAGTACCTCTGGAGAGACTATGTCCAGGCTGGAATAAAGGGCTCATCCAGGTGGGTCATCAAGTGAGTAAGACATCCGTGGTAGAAATGAACAAAATGTGATGAAAGTAGCACGAGATGATAGCAATCTGAGCCCAGAGCATGTGGATAGAAAATGAGAGAGATATAAGTAGGGGCAACATCAATGCCAGCCCCAAGGGAGGGCACAAAATGTTTGTGATGGCATGTCATAAGCCAGGAAGCTGGATGGAGGACAGTTGCAAAAGCAGGAGAGAAAGAAATTTCCAACATGGTACAGTGACATGCAGGGAAGAATGAAGCTTTTAGAAGGTAAAGAGTGCCAAGGTGAAAAAAAGCACGTGCAAGTGGTAGCACAGGAGAGACAAGGTGGGGAGGGGGGATTGGGTGTTAGCAGCTGCAAGGGTGATGACTGATGGTTTTTTGACCTTTCTTTTATACGCTTTTTATACATTTTTATAACCTTTCCCCTTCCTTGTACCCCTCACAAACACTCCTTATACCTTAGCCCTACATGTTTATAACTCTTGTAGTCCAATATTTAGCTTAGTTTAGGGGTTCTTCAGGGGGCAGATGAAATATTCATAACTATCTCAGAACTAGAAGCTCCCACCTTGGATGGGGCCTCCTCTCTGGAACATGTTTTTGTAAACTAGGCTGTAGTTTACAAAAACTGGGGAGGGTAATTGGAATAGGGGGACATTTACTTCATTTGTTAAGTTTCTTATTGGGGGATTTTAGATAGACATGCTAATTTGCAAGGTCCATTAAATTATATACATGTTGTACACGGTGTGCTCCTCGGCATGATTCCACCTTTGACGAGGGGGCATCTGGAATCCTATTAAAACCAAAGTAATACCCTTTTTCCCTATACTGCTGTGTCTGCCTCATATTTTTGCCAGCTTTTAAGGCATCAGGGGGAGAGGCAAGGACACAGGAGCTCCTGCATTTCCCTCAGTGGCAGTGTGCTTCCTGCAGAGGTGGTGTCTCCATGCAGGACAGGATACGCCAAGGACAGGAGAAGGGGACAGAGGCATACAAAATTTCAGTGAGATCAAAAGTGGGAAGCCTTGATTAAGTTTGGGTAGAGAAAGAGACAACTTGTGGCTAAGGAGGCTGAAATACTAGAAGAGAAAAACAGAAAAGAGAAAATCAGAAAGGCAGGAATCAAAGTTCATGGGAAAACTAAAATTTTGTCTTTAAGTTTTGCTATAGTACTGTTGTTACTGCTTCTGGAAATCATAGTCTCTCTGTGCCTGAGGGTGGAATGATACATCATCCCCAGAATATGCCAAGCATCCCCCACCATCCCCAAGCAAAACACTTTTGGGTACAATAGAACCACAACATCAGATTCTGGGAGAACATAAGGAAAATGTAATGCCAGTGGTGTCTTCCTCATGTGAGTTACAGTATGAGGCATGAGGAAGAGAGATGTCCAGCTACAGTATCTGGGACATGTGGGATGTTTTCATAGCACCAAAGAGAAAATATAAAGCTTTTATTTGTGAAGGGTGAAGCTGTGATTAAAAAAAAAAATCAAGCTAGCAGCAGGGATACCACTTTTATGCCATAGGTGTTACCAGTCACATAATAGGTTTCTAACATGTCTGTCTACCCTGTCACACTTCCTTGAGCAGTCTACAGCTGAATTGATTTTTTTAGCCTTCATCACTATTTTTTACTCCTGACAAGCCAAAAAAAGTAATAGTAATTATTGAATCTAGATTTTCAGTTTCACAGCAAACAGTCTGAATCTGCTAGCCATTTCTTTCATATTTATTGTCAGTCTGTAGCTGAAATGGAGATAAGAAGCCTAGGTTAACCACAGTTTAGTGATTGCAGCACTGGCTGAATTTCAAGGCTACTTTACTTTGGCCCCATCCTTGACAGCAGGGAAATGGTATGTTCTCTGAAAGTAGAATGAAAATATTTATAAATAAATTTTTCAACACGTAAAAATACATGCATTTTGATTATTTTTCAGGTAATTTTTCATACCAGACTGTGTCTTCACATGACTTCCCCCACCCTGATTGGCAGCTTTGCAGATTTTACAACAAGGATGTTGTTCAATGAAGAAATAGTCCTGAGGGCCTAATTCTGATTTCACATGCAGCTATATAAATGAGGAGCATCTGGGCTGAAACCAAAGTAAATCTACGGTCAGCTGTCATGAATTGTGCACCCTGCAACTTAAATTTCAAAACCAGTGCAGCAACAAAGTTAAAGAGCTCAACTTCAGCTGAAATGGGTCATTTTCCCAGTTGTATTATCTAAGAAATTAAGAGCAATTAACAGTGAGGAGTATGACCAGTACTATTAGATTTCATGACATAATATGAAGCTCGTATTGTAATAAGTTTATTGTTCAGCAGGTTTCTTGTTTCAGTACTTAGTCAGCAAATAGTCATTTTCAATAATTCTCTCATGCCAAAAATCAGAGGAAAAAGAAAGGTGAGAGATTCAGCACACTTCTCACAAATACTGCCTGATGCTGCCACTCCCTATGTCATATGCCTGCAAAATGTTAAGGCTCTGCTCATTAGCATCAAAGAGATGTTGAGACTTAGCTCAGACCAAAGACGACCAAAGCTATAACCAACTCAGGGGAATTATGCTGGTGTCACTGTCCCCTGTCTGTATTATGGTGAGCAGGGAAGGATCAGATGCACCCTGAGACACCATCAGGTCCATCTGATGGCAGGCACTGCTGATATCACCAAAATTGCCCCAGCAATTAACATGGCCTTACAAAGTGTTGCTTTAAAGTTGAACCCCTGGCAATCTTCACAGAAGATCAATGAGGTAACAAGCCCAATTTTCTTTGAAGGACTCATTAGGACACAAGCAATTTTTAATGTCTCCCTAAATTAAATTATATTATAAAATCTTAATTTATGTGCTCTTCCTAGCCCTTCATGTCCAGTGTCTCAGACTTTTTTTAGTTATTAAACTCATTTCATGGTCTATATTGAAAAAAGTATGATCAAGTCAATCACTAATACAAGAATTAATAAGGAAAATTAAGAAGATATCTATAAATAATGCTGTGCTCATAGAAAGCACTGATATGAGAGTATCACTTAGCAAAAAAAAATCAAATAAAAATCATTAATAAGACAAAATCTGATTCTCAAATTCTTATCTAATTATATTGAAGGACACAGACTAAAACTAAACATACTTTGAGCAACATCAGATTGTTTTTCTACAAATGAAAATATGACTTGTAATTGCTGAAATATTAAAATTTCCTATAAATTCTTACTGCTATGAGAGAGACTTGATTTTTTCTGTAGCAATAGGTGAAAAATTTGACATGGGTCTTTGAAATATATCAAGCCATCCATGAACATGTCCTGTTAGTTTTTTTACTTATTATTTACATTTGTTTAGAATTACAATATATTAATACATTGGTACTTAATGACCTTTTCTCAGGCTTGGCTAGGTCATTCTTCAGTTAAAAGAACGAAGATGCTGAAAGATTGAGGAGCTGCATAATATCAGCACAAAAGGACAAAAAACTCCTTCTGTTACATGCAGCTTCTTTGTGTTTGAGAGAGACTGAATTGAATAAAAGGGCATGGATCTCCAACCACTGAACTTCCTCATAAGGTTACCAGACATAGCAGAAGTTCCCTTCATTAGCTGGGAGACTATGAAGAAAGAGGTCAAAAAAGTCACCTCCTCATAAAGGTTAAATTCACCTGCTCTGTAAATTATCCATTATGTTGAATACTTCATAATACCAACAATCCTGTAGGAAACTTCTTACTCTACAGAATTACTTCCCATGAATATCTGTAATCTCCTGCAAAAATCAGCCCTTCTGTATAAGCTGTCTGAAATATTAGGACTTCAGAACAATATCAAATTACTATTTTCCATATGTATGCTATAGACTGCAGCAAAACACTATTGCACAGGTATTTGATGGCTTTGATTCTGAATGTATAATCTTATTTTAGCATTTGAAAGTTGATCCTGTTATCATCACTTCATCAGCTTGGGAAAGTAGAAATACTGTAGGCAGACGCATCTCATTCACATCCAACATTACTTTACAGAAACAGAACCATGCAGAAGCCACCACATGAATGCCACAGAAGTATGTAGCAAGCAATTTGTAAGCAGAACCAGATAAACAATTTTAGTGCATTAAAAATGTTGACTGAGACTATTTCCTTTCTGCTGATGCCAACTTTCAACCCCAGAGATGTAAAGAGATTGGCACTGTACTGTACTACTGTCAGTACTCAGCAAATGAGGATGCAAAGACCCGTGGTGTAGTATCAGCCCTAGGCAGAACAGGAAATTAATAAATAACTAAAGGATGGAAGAGATTTGATGGGAAATAAAGCTTGACAAATAAATCTGACTATGTGGTTGGAAATTATTAGTTTGTCTGAAAAGAGAAATGAAAATAGTCAGACATTTGAAAAGCACTGGCTTAGTAAAACATGGCATTATGACAAAGAATTGGCACTATATGCTATATTTAAGAATAGATTATATGATTTCTGCAAATGGTTCAATTAAATCAGTCTCAAAAGGGAGATTTCCAAGAGGACTGCTTTAGTCTTGATTCTGCCCAATATTGTCATCAGTGACATGGAAGCTAATATAAAAATTGCTAGTGATGTGCAGATGGTAAACACTTGTAAAATGATAAAAAAACACATGTAATGCTAATATGTTTGCATAAGGACTTTGGAACTCTGAATCTTTTGGTAAACAGAATTAATTCAAACAGACTCACTTTAGCATCACCAGCTATAACTGTTTTAGGCACAGCCAGGAAGAAAGTACACCACTTTGTGTGTGTGCACATAGACAGACATGCATACATAGGGGAAGTTTATACCAGATTTCTGTGTAGTTTGGATGTATCAGGTGGCATGACAGCTACTCTGACTTAATAAGAAAAATTGAAATTGGAGAAGTTGGTAGATTATTTCTTGTCCTTTTAATGATATCCGTAGCTTCATTGAGCTTTATTCTGATTCATTATTTCAGCTACATTCCAGCCACAAAATGTAGATGGGCTGGAGAGGGTTCAGAATACGAACACAGAGAGGATCAAAAGACAGGCTTGACATTTGAGGAAAGGCTAAGAGAACTGTGTTTGTTCAGCCTTGAGGGAACAAGGCTTAGAGGACAATCTATCCCTGTGTTCCAGTATTTAAAGGTATCTAAAAGGTGGTTAAAAAGAAGATGGAGATTCCCTTTTTACAGAGTCTTGTGGAAAACACAGGGAGCAATGGGTACAGGTTACTTCCAGGGAGTTTCTGATTGGACACAGGAGGAAAAAAATTGTCACAGGAAAAATCAGACATGGAATAATCTCCCTGGGGAAGTGGTGGATTCCCCAGAGTTGGACAATTTTATGATTCAACTGGGCAGTTAGACTTTTGTGCTTTTGCCAAGAAAGGTTAGATCAGACGATATTAGAGGTTGCTTCCAACCTGGTATTCAATGATTTTATGAAGCCAAAGGATATATAAAAATTCTTTTATCTTTCTTGGTGCATGCATGAGACTTACCAGTACTAGTAGTTGATTGGTTTCAATATCTTGATCAAATCTATCACCAGTACATGATGGATTTCAAAATGAGCAGGGAGTGTCAAGATTTGAAATGGAGCAGTGTGAACTTTCTTTCCAAGCTTGAGAAGTTCTAGTCTTTAGGGACAAATGAGCCCACACACAAGCACATGCTGGGGGCTGACTGGCTGGAAAACAGCTTGGTAAAGCAGGCTCTGAGGTCCTGGTAAACACCAGTTTGAATGCAACCCTGCAATGCTCACTGGTGACAGAGAAGGCCAACAGTAAACTGGGCTGTGTTGGGAGAAGTGTTACCAGCAGGTCAAGGGAGGTGACCTTTCCCCTGTCTTCAGCACTGCTGAGGACACACCTGGAGTTCTGTTTCCGTCTCTGTGCTCCTTCAGCACAAGAGAGAGACATGGACAGTCTGGAGAGAGCCCCGTGAAGGCCAATGATGATGAATTAAGGAATAGGCATATTTCCTATGAAGGAAGGAATGATGTCTGTTTGTACAGACTTGCAGTGCTAGGTTGCAGACTGATGTCATTGGTGGTGCTCTATGATTCACAGAAATTGGAAAACCATACCAGAAAAGAAATACAGATTTAAGTTCACATATTCAATATGTAAAGCCTATGTAAGTATTTGAACATGGGCAAAGATTCTGTATGATTGATAGTAATTGCAGGATAGAGGAAGAAGGATGAAAGGCAGGGATAACAGTAAACTCAAAACTGAAAGATATTTTCTACACAAAAAGTAAAAGCAAAAATGTAAACTGTAAACCATTATATTTCCCATGATTAAAAGAAGTTTTCTACTTTAGTTTTATTTTTGTCTGTCAAAGTTTGCATCTCTTGCTGTGTTATTTCTAGTTGGAGTATTTTCTTAGGTTAGAATTTTCAGGCAGATCTAAAGGCACTTGAAATAAAGGTTAATTGGATTTAGGTGTCTAGGTACATTTAAATCCCATTGTGTTCCTCTCTGTAATCTTTAACAACTCTTGCAAAATATTTTCTTACAAAGTGAATTGATAGAAAGTTCAGGAAATGTAGAGCCAGGATGAACCTCATGGGCTTCCTGGCTGCACACTCATATTTTGTTCTCTGGTGGCCAAATTCTCAATGATACACGGTGCTGGTTTTTTCTGGGATGGAGCTAATTTTCTTGTATGTTGGTATGGGCTGTGCTTTGGATTTGTTCTGAAAGTAGTTCTAATAACACAGGGCTGCTGTAGTTACTGCTGAGCAGTGCTTATATGGCATCAAGAACTTTTCTGCTCCTCACCCCACCCCAGCAGAGAACAGTTTGCACTGCACAAGGAGCTACAAGGGGACGCACCCAGGACAGCTGAAATATGAATGGTAGATAATTTATATTATAATATATTTGTGAAAACTGAGCGCTGGAGCTGCTCAGTTATTAGGTGTAAAAGACTTAATTTTACAACAAACTGTACTGGAAAGTAAGGCAAGAGAAGACTTTCACTCCTATTTTGATTTTATGCAATATCCACCTTTCATGAAAAATATTTCAGTGAAGTAATTCTGGGGTAGATTTTATGGATTATCAAGCACCTTAATACCCAAAGGGTCACAAATCTGTAGGTAACTGATCACTGTATTTTGCACTTTGTAGATTAATATCAAAGAGTAAAAAAGAAAGAAAAAAAATCAACAGGCACAAAATGAACGAACTTAAGTTTCCAGAATATTCCTTGTGAAATCCTAGATGTTGAGAGTCTCAAAAACCTTACTGAAGCCAAGGTGGAGTTTCAATTGTTCAACAATATTTAATGTTCCACATCCATGTAAGACAAAGAGAGTAAACAGTAGGCATATATAAGGACAAAATAAGAAGTCCCTGCAATAATTTCTATTTCTTTCTTAGTATAGTTTTAATGAAAAAATTTCTGGCTATTTGCTAATA